>NW_025880959.1:0-2813 GCF_002878395.1 Capsicum annuum
AACATATAACTTATCTGTTGCAACTAATCGATAATCTGTTGGAGAAAATCAAAAAAGTAGGATGACCTTTTATATAATTTTCAGCAGATGACCTACGTGTTGCATCTTATGTTGCAACATATGTCTAAATCTGTCTGATAAGTTATATCGTCTATTGTAGTAGATGTATTATCTGTTGCGATATTTGAATATAGTACTCCATTTCAATTAACATGTTCAAAACTTAGAATTAATTATATTCATAAACAGAATAAAATAAATCGAAGCCTTTGAAAATTACATAAAATAAAATAACTCAACAAATAAATGAAATGTAAAAAAAATCATTATGAGTACAAACGATCTACTCTACAAATAAATCAACAAGTTAAACCAAAGAGTATAGATTATTACATTGACGGACTCGAGCTATAAAGATCTAATCAATATGGATAAGTTGTTCTTCATCCAGTGCTATGAAATTCGACTTTGGTTGTCGTTGATCTTTAACGTCAGTTGCGTATGGCTTCTGAGCTTTCGCTTCTCCATATTTTCATAAAAGAGCAGCATATATTTTGCGGAGTAATCCGGCATCAAGTCCATCATTTGGTACTTGTAATCCATCACTCAAATACTCAGCATAGGCGACAACAAAAGGACCGCAATCCCTGTGTTATAAAAAAACAGATAATCCATATCTTGCAGTTCATGCAAGCGTAGTGAAATTTGTGAAATGAAACTAAATAATGACACTTAAACTTACAGTCTACGAATGGTTTTTTGAGCAATTTCGTCAACATCTTGTACATCAAATGAATTAGCCATTTTATCCCGGTATGCTTCAATCGTCGACCAATCAGTACAAACCTTTTGATCCAAAAAGCCACTCATATCAAGGTAAGTAGAAAATATTTTGGCCAGCTTTTGTATGTCAGACGACGGCCCAGAACGTCTCTTTCACGACATCGAGTCATAAACTTAGATATGCCTCTCTTTTAGAACGATGATAGCCAACACCCAATGAAACTCATCACCACAATTGATTGGGATGTACACTTCGTCGGCCAAATGCCAAGGTAAGCCAGCCAGACTACTAAAACCTTTGATAATGTTGATTAAGCATTCCTCATTTCGAGAAACTTTCGGTTGCTGTTGACAATACCTATCGTAGGCATTATTGATGTAAACTTTGTACAAATAATTTCCTGTTGTGTATCTGTATTGTTCTTGTGTTTGCAACTTAGCCTTCTTTTGGAGGTAGTAAAAAATGACATCGATGTGCTGCACATATTTTTAAATATTTTGAATTACGTGACGAAAAAACCAATACACAAATGCAATTAAATAAAGTATTAATTAATAGTAATATGTATGACCTTTAAACCTCATCATTCCAGCAAGTTTGGGCTGTGACATCAAATAGAACCAATTCTTCGTTTATGGATGTGCAACAACAAAGTTGAACATATCAAAACCAAGACTTGATTCATTCACTTTGTAGCGCTCGTCATTTTATTTTCTACATGATGATTTATATGTGTTAATGTCAGGTTCTTACAACAAGAATTGTAAAAACCAATATCCATAAAATTAATTTATGTACTTGCCGGCATGATGCTTTAACAGCCCATCGGCAATCCATTCTGAATAGTCGTTAATCAACTATATTAGTTTTTTTGGAGCCTCGTCCGAGATGTTGTACCCTTCAAATGGGTAATTTTTTTGTTCTCCCAAAATGACAGGCTCCACTTTTTCTTCATCTTTGGAAGCAGTTGATGGATTATCAACTGTCATATTATGCTCTTCAGCAGTAGAGATATACAACAGATTTTTCATCTGTTGCAACAAATGATTCTTATGTTACATCAGATGGATTATTTGTTGGGACAAATTCGACCAGGTAAATCAGAGCAGTACGATCATTTTGAATAGATGACCCATCTATTGCAACATAAGACTAATCTGTTAAAATAGATAACGAATCTGATGCAACAGGTTAGACAACAGTTGCACATCTGTTTGATAATTTTCAGCAGATGTATCATCTGTTAAAACAGATATGTGCTTGTTTGTTTTTTGGAACAGATGATGTACATTCACCTTCTTCAGCTCATGCTGCTCTTCTGTGGCCCTTGTACACTGAATATCGATGCAAGACAAAGACAGAGGTGTTGCAATCTTGCTTTTTTTTTATGATTGATGATGCCTTGGAGTGTCTTTCCTTCTCTTCTTAGTCGCCTTGATCTCTAGTGGAGTGTCTGGATAGAAAAATCCTCTTTGATGAAATGACACCCTTCTTACATGTTATTTCTTTTACAGAAGCAGTTAGTGCATTAATAGCATTAATCACTCCATCGTGTTTTGACTTACAGTCTTGAAATTTGCATGAAGAACATTCACTAGATGCGGCAAAATCTGAAGAAAAATTTGTACAACCATTATGATCATAATCATAATGGCTTGTTGTTTCAAAAACTGTAAGAAGAGCATCATTAGCCCCACCCTCCAAAATTATTTTTCTTGTGATGGTTGTTGCTTCAAAAAATTTCATTTCTATTCCATCAACGACCTTAGGGTTCGATAAAGTTTGCACAGACCGTAAAGTAAGAAAAAATGGCATCTTCAACTCTCGGTTGGTCGGAACAAGCCACAGATGGACAATCTAAAATAAATCGGTACATATATTAAGAATGATGAAGAAATCATTTAATCGTTAATTAAAACAAAAACTTGATTAGAATTGGGCTTACTGCTTCCTTGGGGGATTGAAAAGATCAAGAAATTTTGCATTTTTATCGGTTTTGGCCAACAACCATCTCAGAATTTTTGGATAG
>NW_025880960.1:0-2947 GCF_002878395.1 Capsicum annuum
AAAAATGTGTAAATATAAATCCTATTCTAAACTAGACCTAGACTAAGCTCCAATGCTCTACCTGATGCCTCGGGCCTTCATCACGAACCTCCTTTGCGTACATGATACATCGGGGCATTCCCCGATGAATAGATACAAGTACCTCGGGGCATTCCCCGGCCAAATGCGTCCAATTGAATTAAATGCGATTAAACAAAACCATTCCAACACATATTTCAAACATGCCATTAATCCACCATGCCTAAATTTGCCTACCCAAGCCTATCATTTGCCTATCCATTCTCGACTTAAGACATAAATCTATCACGTGTCATATCAATAATAAATCAAAATTAATCCAAATCTATCCTTTTTGTCAATTTTGAATTTCCACCCTCAACTTCCTTTTTAGCAATCTCACTATCAAAATTGCTCAAATTCGTCCCGTATATTAACGAAGTCACATCATCAAGCAAATAATTAAAACATCAACCAAGTCCAATAATTACAATCACCCCACACACAATTACAACACAAAATACCAAATTAAAATAAAATAAGGAGTAAAAGTTGTAGAGATGGACCTTTCGATAGTCGACTTTCATTGATAATAAAAATTAAAGAAGCTCGACCTTGGAACCCGAATAGAAAACCTCGACTCCAAATTCACGAGTTGACTAATACCGGTTCAAAATATCGATAATCTCCAAATTCTGAATTGAACAGAGGTCCGAACTACCCACAAACAATTGAAACAAAGGTTGCGTCAAGATAACCAAAAGAAAAACCATATAATTCCGAAGTGACCTTGACGGAATCAAATCAAGAACGAACTGGATGACAAATTTGAATAAGGGCTGAAACGTCGGAGCTCCGATAAGCTCAAACAATGTCTAGAAAGCAAGGTACAGGTCGGATCTCGACGACAGTAGTGTTTCTGGTGAGATTTTCATCGGATTTTACTGTTCTTTCGTCCGATCTCCCTTAAAATCCATCCATTTTTCCTCATTGTACGTGTGTGTGTGCTGGTTATTGTGTGTGCAGGAATGATGGTGAAGAAGAAGAAGAAAGCTAGATCCCCTTTTCTCTCAAATTCGCGTCTCTATGTGTAGGTGAATCCCAAAATAAAAGAAGAAAGAAGGTGATGGTGATCTACCCTTTCCACCTCTATATAATTTATGGATCCCCTTTCTCTGTTTGTGATGGTATGTCTAAGAGCTCGAAACCAGTCCGAATCTAAACTCCGGTGAGCTGTGTAAGAAAAAAACTGACGAAAAAGATCAAAATCTAGCGACTGTGCCGCCGGAACAGTAGCAAAAAACCAAAATAACTATATCTCTCTCTCTATTCGTCACCCTCTCTCTCAATCGGCTGGATTAGTATGCGATTTTCGTGTGGTATGTCAGAGAAAAAATGGAAAAGGACCCCTATATGTGTGTTCAGTGGAGAGTGTGTGAAGAGAGATTGTGTGGGTATATTAGTGAATTTCATGGTGAAGAAGATGATCCTCCTCTATGCGTGTGTGTGTATATATAATGGAAAAAGAATGAGTACTACCCTTCTTGGAAGGTTCCTCTTACTTTTGTTTTTAGTTCATGTTTCTTTCTTTGTGGACAAGAAAAAGAGAGGGTGAGGTATTATTTTTTAATTGGAGGGGTAAGGGTTAGGCGACTTATTTTAATTGAAAGGGTTGTTAGGATATTTAAAAGAAATAAAGTTTGTTAGGGATTTTGTTGAGAGTTTTTTTTTTTTAAATTTTTGTGGAATGTAATTACATGGGTAGGGTAAGGTAAAAATGGGTAAATTAATATCGGGGAGGGACGAAATTATGTATCTACATCATGCCTTCTTTGAATGTAAACACACAGTGTTTTCAGACAAAGAAGTAAACAACGAGATCGAGTTTTGTCCCGATCTTTATTCAAAGAGAGGAGTAAAAGAAAGAAGGACAATCGAACCCTGTTGGACACCCTATCTACCCAAGTCATGAGGAAGTCACAAGTATCTAAAGGGTTGGAAGAGAAGTGGACTAAACCGAGTTGGAGAGTCGAGTGAGGTTCCATCGCGGTTCCGGTTCGCGGCTCTGTCATTACATCAAAAATGAAAATTACAAGTTAAAAAAAAAATAAATGAAATTACAAAATCCTATATATACAGCTTTTGTTGGCTCTTGACTCGGCTTTTATCACCCTATTCTTCAGGCGGGCTCCTGACTTGCAATTTCTTCAACTTGTTGCTTGCCTTTCAATTTCTTCACCCTGTTCTCCAGGTGGGCTCCTGACTAGCAATTTCATCACCCTATTCTTCAGGCGGGTCCCTGAAACCCAAAATTAAAACTAGAACGAAAATTATTCCAAACAAAAATTAGAGTAAAGTAGTATTTCATTTTTGAAAGCGTTGTCCCATTTTCCAGGAGGGTCCTGAACAGAAAGTAAAGTCCCATTTTTCAGGAATGTCCTGAGCAGAAAGTAAAATCCCATTTTTCAGAAGGGTCTTGAGTAGAAAATAAAGTCCCATTTTTCAGGAGGGTCCTGAGCATAAGGTAGAACCCCATTTTTCAGGAGGGTCCTGAACAGAAAGTAAAATCTCATTTTTCAGGAAGGTCCTGAACAGAAAGTAAATTCCCATTTTTCAGGAGAGTCCTGAACAGAAAATAAAGTCCCATTTTCAGGAGGGTCCTGAACAGAAAGTAAAATCTCATTTTTCAGGAGGGTCATGAGCAGAAAATAAAGTCCTATTTTTCAGGAGGGTCCTGAGCAGAAATTAAAATCTTATTTTCAGGAGGGTCCTGAACAGAAAGTAAAATCCCATTTTTCAGGAGGGTCCTCAACAGAAAGTAAAGTCCCATTTTTCAGGAGGGTCTTGAGCAGAAGACAAAGTCACATTTTTCAGGAGGGTCCTGAGCATAAAGTAGAACCCCATTTTTCAGGAGGGTCCTGAACAGAAAGTAAAATCCCACGGATGTGCA
>NW_025880961.1:0-1759 GCF_002878395.1 Capsicum annuum
TGACAGGACCATATCTATGAAAAAGATAAATTAATGTACTTATTTTTAGCTTAATGCATGTTGGAATGTGGTAAAGTGTTGCACATTATAATACTTGGTAACTAAGGGCACATATAGTGAATAGGGGCTGCACATTATATTTTAAAATGAAGATATTAGACACTTCACCATGCAATGACAGATTTCCTCCTAAATTATTAATTTTTTGTTTGTTTAATAAGCGTGTTGTTCTTTCCTTTTGAACCATATCTTTTATATTGCAAAAAGATAATATAAAATATAACATTAATAATTTTTTAACCTATTGTCTTTTAGCTACTATAGTAAGAGTGAATCTACTCTCCATGTTACTTCGCATTGCGGGAGATTTAGATCATCACAGAAAACAGAGTTTGGAATTAAAATACATAACAGAAAACTAAGTGGCTTTAGCTGCTTATGAATAATATCACACGATCTTCTACCAAATTAATTGGAAAAAGAAAAACAAACGGAGATGGCATGAACAAATCCAAAATCAATAACCCCCAAGCAATATCAATCTCAATATTACTTAAAATGTCAATTCAAAATCAAAAACAAGAACTCTCAATCTTAAGATTACTATAAATAGCATAACTGAAAATAACGAAAAATGATAAAACAGCGACTAGAAATCAATCAAGGCAAGAGAGCTAATAGAGAGAAGAATGAGGAAGAGCGGAGAGGCAGCGGGACAGCTGACGCAAGAGACTTTTCACCAGTGATAACTCCAGCGTTATGTCGATGGCGGCATCCACTGGTGCTTTGCCAGTGTTATCTCAAGTGCGGCGTCTACTGGTGCTTGACGGCGTGGTTCGGTTGATGGCTGCATAAGATCGGTTGGCAGCATCGATGGTTTTGTTAGTGAGGGTCATCGCCCAGAGTGGTGGAACGAGGGTAGGAGGGACCTTAGAGAGAGAGAAAGGATAGAGAGATGAGAGAGATGGCTATTTTTGAGTGAGAGTTAGGATTAGGGTTTAGATTTTGTTTAAAACGAGAAAAAAGGTTGATCCAATCTCAGTCGTTGGATCAATTTTGATCGACGACAGAGATTAGAATAATTCTAAAATGGGTTAAAAAATTAGAATTAGTGTAAATTAGCTAAAATTGACATTAATTGAATACGAATTGGCTAAAATTTAAATAAATTAAAAAAATTAATTTAAATTAGGCTACTATTTTAATGAATGTAATAATGACGAGAAAATAATAAGATGTTGATATAAAAATAAACTACGTGTGTAAAATTAATGTTATGTAAAATTATTTTTTAAAATTGTTGAAAAATAATAATGATAATAACAATAAATAGACGACATATTTGTAAATCATGAGTGTGCATATTTATCAGTAGAAAAAAATTAATAAATATTAATAAAATTACGTAAAATATTTTATTTGAATTAATAAATGATCGAAATGATACTAATAATAAATTGAAAAAAACTAGGCTAAAATTGGTATATTGTGGTACAAAATTGGATGTCAACATCAGTCATTGGATTAATTTTGATCAATGACTGAGATTAAAATTACTTTAAAAGGGGGTCAAAAATGAAATTGATATTAATTTGGTTAAAATTAACATTAGTACAAGATGGCTAGAAAATAAACACATCGAGAAATTGAATTGAATTGAATTAGGCCCGCTATTTTAATAAATGTGATAATGGTGAGAAAAATAATAAGATATCGATATCAAAATAAACTAAGCATGTAAAAATTAATGTTATATAAA
>NW_025880962.1:0-3670 GCF_002878395.1 Capsicum annuum
TTATGCTTGGTGAATGATAGTATACAATAAATATCCCCCTTTTGGGATCAATTTGTATAAAAACCCAAATCGGCATATCACAATTTTGGGCTGTGAGTTATCTGAACTTGTGCCTTCTCGATTTTCCATCTAGCCTTCCTTAAGACAAATTTTAGTCTTTTAAAAATGATGCTTCTTTCTTGTAACATTTTTTTCTTTCAAGTTAATAGTCTTTCGTGACAGGTACCGTATACCTAGACTTGAAAGTCATATCTTATCATATCATATCATATCATATCATATCATTTCATATCATATCATATCATACACATAGCCCTTCTCATTTAAAAATATGTAAATGACCACCAAAATAGTTGAAAATCACATGAGATTTCTTATTTCAAAAGCACATAAAAACTTATGTAAACCACTCTCCTTACAAAACATCAACATAGGGTGGCCATCTCTTTCATTAATCACACATAATTCTTTCATTTAACACAACGACAATTTATAAATAAGAAAATACGCTTTCATTGGAACATAAACAATGTCAATCCATAAATGATAGTAAAGTATTTAAAATCAAATTTTAGTCAAGCATTTGAACAACTCATAACATGTTAATACCATAAATTCCATCATGAAAGAGGGAATTTGTAATACCCATTATGTTTCCAAGCTAGGAAATGAATCAGTTCTCCTACGTATGAAACCTCATATACTGTGATTCATATTTGAGTACATGATTTACAATGAGTATCCTAGTAATAATATAGCTTATGATGTGTTAAGCATGCCAATGTGAGTCACTTAGAGTAAGGCAAGCTAATAGCTTTTGGATCTATCAAGTTTTATTGTGTGATTCCGCAAGAGTGACTTTTTAACAAGGATAACTTTATTTGTATGAGATTTGTATGAGCCATTTTGACAGATTTATACCCACCAAATTATATAGAATCAAATTAGAGTTCCAAAAATTCAAATTTTATAAAAATTTGACACCCAAGCAAGAAGTTATGGCCCTACAAAGTAGGAGTCCGACGTATAAACAATCGCACATGGCTACTGGAAGAAGTGTGCGACAGGTTGTGCGGCGCACACCCTCAAGTGTGCGATAGCATGTGTGACGCACACCTTAGCTTATGAGATAGGATGTGCGGCACACACTTTAGCATGTGCGATGATGTGTGCAATGCACACTTATGATTTCAGCCGCGAAAAACACTTAGTTTTTGAGTTATTTTGAGGATAATTAAGTTTTTTAACACTCCTTACACGTCCCAATACTTAGCCTCATGAAATTTATAGATTCTAATCATATTAAAACCCTATTAACATCTTAAGTTCATTATCCAAGATCACAAGAAGGAGAAAAACTACTAGGGTTGCATAATCAAGCTTGAAGGTCCAATCTTTCAGCAATTTCATTGTCATTAAGGTATGCGTAGTGTTCATCAATGGATTCCTTTTGTTTGTGGAGTTTAAGAATCAATCTTTGATAACAAAATCATGAATTTTTTATGGTGATATGGTTGTATTCATGTTGTTTTTTGTGATTTGTGTTATAGTGTGGAAATTTGATAAACTTCCAGGAAGATTGTGATCATATAGTTGGAACCCATGAATTTGGGTGGATTAAAGTGCTGTAAGTTTGTGAATACACCTATGCCTTAAAAAGTGCATGAAAGGTGTTTTATAAAATGCTTAGTATGTGATAAACCAAGTTTTCATGACTCAATAGTATTTGAATGACAAGCCAATGTTAACCATTATAATTTGGTATGAATTCCATGCTCTATGCTTTTTGATTTTATATGAATTCTACATTGTTGTTTATGTCATGGTTGTGGTATGGAACGAGCATGATATTGAAGCTATGCAAGTAATTACTATCATATGAATTCCCCTTTCCATGTATAAGGTGCTGAGAACCATGATTAGTATGAAATCCCTTACTTATGATATTATAAATTGTGGACTCCAATAATGTGAAACAAGTCATGTCATGTGTGTTGGTTTCCCTCTATCGAGTTCTGGGGGTATTCGTACCCAAAAAATATAGACGTATGCCTAGATCCATGTCATGTTTTCATGATACTCTCAGTCAAGTCATGATCTATAGAAATCAGTCAACCATGTAACTCAGGAAAACTCAGTAATCTCAGTAGTTCAGTATTCTCGGTAATCTCAGTGCTCAGTAACCTCAGTAATCACAGTAAATCTCAGTAACTTCAGTACTCTTAATTAGTCCTTAGAACTCATTATATTCCGTCCATCATCGGAATCCAGTAAACTCAGTTTTAGCTCTGCTAAACAATACCACTAGTATCAGTTCAGTTAATCAGTATCGATTCAGCAAATTAGTTCAGTTAAGTTATTTAGTTCAGCCCAGTTATTCAGTTCAGTGTATTTCAAATGGGAGTTGGATTCAACACCGACCGAACCTTGGGATGGGGGATCACCCGCTACAATAGGACTGAGATCCCTAGAAGCAATCCCTAAGTTCCTGAACTGCATTGCAAGCATAGGTATGAGATGTTACCTGTTAGATACGAATGACATACTCAGGGGTCACCCGTTAGCATATTTATATGTATAGGACTGATCCTAGGAGTCACCCGCTAGATTAGAACTGACTCTATAGCAGATGTCTTTACTGGTGGAGCGGTACTAACACCCTTACAGTCAGGGCAGAGATTGGAAGCCAGTCAGCTTGGCTTGGGGCATGTCGGTTAGATGAACACATCCCACAGTTTTAGTTATAGGTAGAATCAGGTCTTTCAGACACAGTCAACTCAGCTTAGTAGTATAGATTCAGTACTATTAGATATAGTCAATGAGTATCATTGTAAATAGACTTCAAGATCACCCATTAGCTAGGGCTGATCTCAACTATGATTAATCAGTATCAGAATCAATAGATTTAAAGATCACCCGCTAGATAGGGCTGATCTCAGACTAAATCAAATTATTCTTATTATCAGTACACTCATGATCACCCACTAGATAGGACTGATCTCAGATTTAGTTACTCTAAGTAGAATGGAACTCAGATAGTTCCATCAGAACATAGACTGTCAGATAAAGTTGCTCAGTATTGGTTATATCGATTAGTCTGATCATTATAGTTATATCAGCTATATCAGTTGTCATAGCTCAAGTTACCAATATTCAGTTTCAGGACTGTTAGACATAGTCATTCAAACCAGTTCTTCATAATTTGAACTGTCAGAAATAGTCAATAATTTATTCAGTACCTCAGTAATAGTAAAGTCATGTCGTCAGCATTAAAACTCAGTAGTCAGCATCATCACAAGTTCAGTTATAGTTGTTTATGCATGTATGTATTCTCACGTTCATATTAGTTAACATTGTTCATGCATATAACCCTTTTCATTTAGCCTACCTCACTTGTATACTTACTACATTCAGATGTACTGACGTATTTGTTCTATGGTGCTTTCTCTTATATTCGGATGTACGGACGTATTTGTGCTATGGAAAATCTTGTAAACGTAAACAAACTGTTTGTTTTAGTTCTGGACTAGATGGTGTCATGACCTCATCACCCATGGGCTAGATGGGCCCACCCTTAACTCAGCAGTCAAGCGCCCAATTCCAATTTTTTACAAGGATGAGAGTTATGCTTGGTGAATGATAGTATACAATAAATATCCCCCTTTTGGGA
>NW_025880963.1:0-1507 GCF_002878395.1 Capsicum annuum
TTTATACATTCGTAATGCCAAAATAGCCGATACACTCCACCAAGCGACCGTGGTCAAACCACGGGATCGAGGGATGCCTAACACCTTCCCCTTGGTCAACAGAATTCCTTAGCCGGAATATCTGTTCGCGGATCAGTTTGAGAGTCAAAAATCATTTTGAAGAGGATTTTCCAATGGCGACTTGGCACATCAGATTATGCCAAGTGGCGACTCTGAGTTTTTTTAATGTAAAAATAATCCTTTTTCAGAACAAATCTTCATTTTGTCACTTTAATAATGAAAACCCTTTCGACCCTTAAAACCGAATCTTTTTTTGATGTAAAGAAAAAAAAGGGGTGTGACACTACCCTTAATAATCCGATTTCTCTCTAAAAAAATTATGTTTTTCAATTAGTGTTTCATAGTAGTTTTCGATTAGTATTTCGATTAGGATTTTAAGGAAATCCACATGCACAAATACGTTTCTTAGTATAATTAACGGAGTAAAAAATAACAATTTAAGTTAGGGACGTACAAAAATCAAACCGATAAAAATATTAATGATTTATCGTTATAGGGCTAACGATTTTATAATGATTTTATATAAAAAAATTATTGGGTTATTGATTCGATTTTGATTTATATATATATATATATATGTATATATAATTGGATTTTTGGTTGCAACTAAGATTCGGTTTCTTTTCATGTTAGTAACTACTTTTTACATTTTGTGAGTATTTTCTTATCGGTTAAATCAAAAATCAAATCGTTAGAGACTAAAAATCGATAATCAATCTAACTACATTCTCTTTATTATAAGTAGGTGTATTAGTTTCTTTAGTATTTGTTTTGTTATTACTCCCTCCATCCCAAATTACCCGTCCCAAATTCAGATGGCATATTGTCACACCCCTTTTTCACAACTCCAAAAGATTTAATTTTAAGTTCGAAAGGGTTTTTATTATTAAAGTGACAAAAGATGAAAAATTTATTTTGAGAAAGACCTTTTACATTCAAAACTCAGAGTTGCCACTTGGCATAATCCGGTGTGCCAAGTCACCCTTGGAAAATCTTTTTCAAAATGATTTGACTCTGTAAAACTGATTTACGAAACAGAGATTCCAGCTAAGTAATTCTGTTGACCAAGGGGAAGGTGTTAGGCACCACTCGATCCCGTGGTTCTACCACGGTCGCTTGGTGAGCGTATCGGCTAATTTGACATTACAAAATGTATAAACCACACAAAAACAATCAATCAAACAAACAAAACAAAACCAGTTCAAAAATAGAGTGTCCAGTCCAATTATTACAACCAAAAATGAAAAAGTACTGAAACGTGAACCTACACTAACCTACATTAACCAACATTAATCCTAAACTACGCTCTAATGCCTTACCCGATTCTTCGGGCTTTCATCACGAACGTCCTCCGAGTATATAATACGTTGGGGCATTTTCCGGTGAATAAGTACAAATGTGACCTCGGGGCATTCCCCGACGAATGAATACAGTGGATCCAAATTAG
>NW_025880964.1:0-1188 GCF_002878395.1 Capsicum annuum
GTGTTTAACCTTAACCTGTTGGCATATTGCACACTTAGCTACAAACGTCGATATATCTTTCTTCATGCCACTCCACCAATAGATTTCCCGCAAGTCTCGGTACATCTTGGTGGCACCAGGATGAATAGAATATCGTGCCCCGTGTGCTTCTTCCATAATTCTCTGTCTCAGATCATCAACATTCGGGACACACAATCTACCCTACAATCTCAACACACCATCTCCCCCTTGGGAGAAAATCTCTACTTTTTGGTCCTTGACTGACTCCTTCAGTCTGGCCAAACTAGCATCTAAGTATTGCTTTTTCTTCACTTCCGATACCAAGGACGATTCAGAACTACTCTGAACCCCTATACTACCTTCAGCAGAGTCAAACAACCTAACCCCCAATATAGCTAAACGATGTACATCATGAGCCAACTCTTCTTACCTGCTACCACATGCAAAACACTACCCATGGACACTCTACTTAGGGCATCCGCCACAACATTGGCCTTGCCTGATGGTACAACACACTCATATCATAGTCCTTTAATAATTCTAACCATCGTCTCTACCTAAGATTCAATTCTCTCTGGGTAAACACATACTGCAGACTCTTATGATTAGTGAAAACATCAACATGGACACCATACAAATAGTATCTCCAGATTTTCAAAGCAAACACAACAGCAGCCAACTCAAGGTCATGGGTGGGGTAATTTTTCTCATGGGGTTTCAACTATCTAGACGCATAAACTATCACCTTAACCTTCTGCATTAATACGCAACCCAACCCAACTCTTGAAGCATCATAGTACACCACAAAACCATCAACACCATCAAGCAAAGTCAAAATAAAGGCTGAAGTGAGTCGAGTTTTTAACTCCTGAAAACTCTTCTC
Organism: Capsicum annuum; assembly: GCF_002878395.1. NCBI lineage: Eukaryota > Viridiplantae > Streptophyta > Magnoliopsida > Solanales > Solanaceae > Capsicum > Capsicum annuum. Next base: position 884 of record NW_025880964.1, read on the forward strand.
ACAAGATTCAGACCATAAGAATTCACTTTTTTTTGGGTCAACCGAGTCATAGGAGACACTATAGAGGAGAAACCCTTAACAAAATGGCAGAAATAGCTAGCTAAACCCAAGAAACTTTGGATATCAGTCGGAGAAATAGGTCTAGGCCAATTTCTAACAGCTTCGATCTTTTGGGGATCAACTTTAATACCCTCGGAAGAAATGATATGACCCAGAAAAGCAACTGACCCTAGCCAAAACTCACACTTACTAAACTTAGCAAACAACTTGTGATCTCTTAGGGTTTGCAAGACAGTTCGAAGATG
>NW_025880965.1:0-1274 GCF_002878395.1 Capsicum annuum
AACCCAAGGATGGGGACTCACTTGTTATACGAGGGTGTGATCCCTATAAGCAATCCTTGCATTCCAGAATTATGTAGCCAGCATAGGTTGAGACATCTTAGCCTACTATATGAGGGTAGATGAGGTGACTTAACTTGTTATGTAAGGTTTCTCACCGTTCTCGTTTGATTTACCTAATATATGAAGGTTACTCACATGTTGTCCTTACCAGTGGCGCAGTATTGACACCCTTCCAATCAGGGCATAGATTGGACCCCAGCTCAGCTATTATAGCACATTTGGGGCATGTCGGTTAGATACTAGTTCCCATAGTTTCATGTTACAGAATCAAGACTGCCAGATACAATCAATCAGTCTAGTAATAGAACTCAGATAGTTCTTCAGATTTCAGGACTGTTAGATACAGTACGAAACTCAGATAGTTCCATCAGATTCAGGACTGTAAGCTACAGTTACCCACGTTATCAGTTATACTCAGATACAGTCACCCATGTTATCAGCATTATTCAGATATAGTCCTTCATATTATCAGTCATATCAGTTACTAGTATGTCACGTTATCAATATACAGACTCAGAAATCACGAAATCACGTTGTCAGTTACAGTTACATATTTATTCATGTATTCTTACATTCATGTTAGACAGTTAGTTAGCATTACTCATGCATGTGAACCATTGTATATAGCCTACCTCACATGTATACTCAGTCCATATGTACTGACGTATTTACGCTATGGTGCTTTCTTTTTATGTTACACCATAGGTTTAGAGACACGAGTTTTAGATTAGTAGTAGATTCTAGTTTCAGCAGCCGGAGTGGAAGTGAGTCCTCGTCCTTCGAGGATATAATGATTTTCTATTATCTCATTAATTAGATTATTAGTTGGAGTTAGTTGGGGACATGTCCCATCAACTCTTTATCTAGATTTTTCAGATAGTAGAGGCTTTCAGACTAGATACAGACTATTATGTTTTAGAATTCAGTTTTGTTTTGGGTATTCTATTACCCCACACAGATGTTACGTTATTCAGTTATATTCATGATCGAACCTTATGGCCTTTTAGTGTATGTTTTCGCATTATTATGTTATCTTATGCAATATACAGGTACAGATATCAGTCATGGGTTAGCTTGTGGTCCTTCGGGGTCATGAGCACTATATATCATTCCGGTTTAGCAAATCGGGTCGTTACAAACTTGGTATTAGAGCCTAAGGTTCAATAGAGTCCTAGGAAGTCTGCAAGCCGCATCTAGTAGAGTCTCTTGTACAT
>NW_025880966.1:0-4644 GCF_002878395.1 Capsicum annuum
CTTCAACAGATGAAGACTTGCCTGCCAACTGAGCAAAATGCTCTCTATTTATAATACTAAGAAAGATAAAGAAAACGTGTATCCTATTTCTATACTGTTCCTACTTTACACATATCCTATCTATTTTATAAAAAAGTCTTTACATTCTGAGAAGAAAAGACTTAAAGCGAACAAAAACTTAAAAAGGTCAAAAAGGCTATTAAATGAAAACAAAAGTCTAAAAGGCTATAAAAACTTTACAATAATTTACGTAAGAAGTTTATCTTTTTCTTCATATGTCATTTTCCTATTTTTAATGCTTTGTCTTCTTCTATTATTGCTCCGTCACCGTCTTCTTTTTATCTTCTAGCTAGCGTTCTTATCTTCTTGGTTGATGTTTTTTATTCTAGCTGAACTTCTGGGATAATATTATCTCCTCCATTACATCTCGAACATTGATGGTCTGGATATTTGTGTCAAATTATCTTACAATATCTTGTTAATAATCCATCTAAAATAAATTCTTTCCTAATTGCTCTTGCAGTAGATTGTTTTTCTGGGTTAAGTAACATCATTATCCATTGTCTAACATCTTCCATATCTGTTTGTCGTAGCTCTCTTGAATTTGAATAAATCATTTGATGGTCTCTTGAATAATAGCTCCATATTGGATTTCCATTGATGTAATTATTTGCTTATTCTTGAATAATTGTAGCTAATCCAATAAGTCATTTATTTGCATAAAAATCAGGTATCTCAATTTTGGGTATCTCTGACTGCTGTACAATATCTTCCGGTATAATCATATCTCTTGTTAATCCTATTTTTACAACTCGTATAACTGATTTGATCTCGTCGTATAATATCTCTGTTGGTGCAGTATAAAACTTTATATAAAATAGATTTCCTTTGGTTACTCTTTTATAGGTGGTGAATACTTTATGTAATTCTTCTATAGATGTTAGTTCTTCTCTATCTTGGGTATATACGATATTTAATAATCTATAGTCGAAACATGTTTTTATTAAGCTTGGATTGGTTTTGGGTAGTGCGATTAGCTTATTGTAACCTTGCAATTTTTGGGTTATATAGTTTGTGTTTGGTTCTTAGATATTTGTAGTCTCCGAATCTCTTTCGTTCTAACTGAATTTTGTATTTTCTTTGTTAACCACCAACATACCTGTGTATTATCTGTCCGTACAATAAATTTGTTATATACAATATATGGCTTAAATGCTAATAAACATTTATATAATGAACATAATTCTTTTCTATTTATTTTTGTTTCATTAAATGTACCTGAGTAGTATCTGCAATGATGTTCTAATTTTTCATTTTCATACCTATATTTAAGTACTCCTCCATAACTATATTCACTTGCATCTGCTTCTACTATATATATAAATTTTTTATCTTCGTCTGAAAAATTATAATTTTGGTAATTCTTTACCGAGTATTTTTATTTTCTGGACTTGTTTTTTTATATTATTCATTGTAATTATATTCTAAATCCTTTTTAAATTTTTTTTGATAAAGGTTTTAGGTTTTCTGCTAATTTTGGTCTATATTCTCATACTTGGTTTACTAATCCTAAAAATGATTATAATTTCTTTTTTGTATCTAATTCTTCTTTTGAATTTATTATTTTTTGTACTATATGTTGTTGCATTTTTACTCCAATTTTAGCTATTTGTATTCCTAAAAACTCTATCTGGTTTTTCATAATTTCGGCTTTCTTTTCACTTAAACTTATTTTCGCTTTTTCTATTATATCGGTAAATTGTTCTAATAATTTTAAATGTTCCTCTTTAGTTTTTGTATATAGTAGTATATCATCTATGTATACTAAACAATTAGGTAATTGTTTAAAATAACTATCCATAAAATGTTAATATCTACCTGGTCCATTTTTATATCCAAATGGTAATACGTTCCATTCATAAAATCCTTGTGGTACCGTAAATACGGCTAATTCTTTAGAATTTTCATATAACTAATTCTTTAGAATTTTCATATAACTTTAAGTGGTAAAATCCTGATTTACAATCAAATTTACTAAAATAATTATATTCTTATATTTGTCCTATTTTAATATTTTATTTGGTATTGGATAATTATATGTTATAGTTTTTGCATTGAGGTTTCTATAATTAATAACCATTCTACTTTTTCCTCTTTTTTGTTCACTATGTTTATTTACTATAAATGTTGGACTATTGTGTTTACTTTTGCTTTTTTGTATATATTATTTTTCTAATAATTTATCTATATGGATTTTAAATTCTTTTAAATCATCAAAATTATATGTTAATGGTTTTTGAGTTATTATGCTATTTTTATCTATTAATTCAATTTTTATAGTAGTTTTATATTTTTCCCGTCCTTTTAATGAATCTTCACTATATAATTTTCTTAATATTTTCTTTATTATTTCTACCTTGTCTATTGAAAATATAGTTATTTCTTTTTTATTTATTGAAAATACAACTAGTTCTACTATGTCTTCTGTATTTTTTATATTTTTTTAACTTTTTTGTAATTTTTTCATTTCCTTCTATCCAATCAGTTTTCTTTCTTATTTTATTAGTAACTCTTTTTGCTCTTACTTTCTGTTTACATGGTATTGTAAACCACCAATCTGTTTTAGTCATTATATGTGGGTATAATTTATCTAAAAATGGCATTCTTAAAAGCATATCTTTTGACGTTAGTTCATAATTATAGATTACTTCTATTGTTATTATTTTATCTCATATTTGTATTTTTATATTTTTAGCTTTATATGTAATTAAGTTTCCTTCATTGTTAAATCCTTTGACTGCTATTGGTGTTTTTAATTTATCCCATTTAATTTCTGGTAAACAGTTGTATCTACACAAGTTTGCTTCTGCTCCTATATCTATCATAGCTGTATTATACCTATTATAATATCCTTCTACTATTATTTTTACAAGTACATATATTTTCATATCATGTTAAAGTTCTTTTTATCAATAATCTTTCTTTATTATATGTTATAGATAATTGTGTATGTTCTATATTGTATGGTTTTACTTGTTCTAACCATTTTATTGCTGATATTATCTTTGCTTTTTGCATTTCTTCCTTTATTTCAAATTCTATTTTTATTTTTTTGACACCTATTATTATTTCTTTTTCTGCCTTATCTTTAATATTTATTAGACTCCTTGGTAGATCTGGGCATATATCACTATTAGATTTTATTTCTTCATTTTTTACTAGATATTTTGCTATATAAATTTCTTCTTGTCCTGTGTTTAAGAGTATTAAATATTCTTTTTCATTTATTGTTCATGTTATATAATATTAACTTAAATTAACTGTTGAAGTTGTTTCATAACTTGTTCTTTTTTATGAGCTTGATGATTTTGGTTTTTTCATGAGTTATTCTTTTTGTTGTACTTATTCTATCATTTATTATTTCTAGATCTTCTTCTATATCTATGTCTTTGTAACTATAATCATTATCATCAATTATTTTTACAAATTGTTCAAAAGGACTTTCTATTTGTATTTTATTAATTTTATTTTTTCTCGTTATTTTATTTTTTGTTGTTAATACATATAGATTTTTACATCTTGCTGTAAATATTTTACTTCCTAGGATTAGTTCTATTCCTGATATTTTCTAATATAATACTATGATTTATCTATATTTTTATCTGTTATTGCTACTGAATAATTAACACTTATTATAAATTTAAATTTTTGGTATATTAAATTTCCTTTTATGGCTGTTATTATACTTTTTTCTATAGGTTTTATAATTTTATCATCTGCTAAATATAAGTCTATTGGTGTATCTATTCCTTCTCTAAAACATGCTTTTATTAATATCTCTGTACCTCCAAGGTGTACATATTTTATTGGATCTCCTTTACTTTTTATATCGTTTATTTCTTTATTAATTATTGTTTATGTTACTAGTGGGATACTAGCTCTTTCTTTTGCATATCTACAGTCTATTACATGTTCTTTTTGGCTTACTACGTAGTATTCTTTCTTTTTTCTACTAAATATATTTTTTATTGTTGGTATTTTAAATATTTTTTCTATATTTAAGTCTAACTCTTTTCCTTTTGTTTCGTCAAATATATTACTGTCAAATATTATTTTTTGTTCCGTTCCTTCTTCATTTAAATATTCTTCCTTCGTTATTATTTTTATATCTTCTTCAGTTATTTAATTCATTTTATATCTTCTTCTGTCATTCGATTCATCTAATTCACTATCTATTTCATTATTTGTTTCATTTTCCGAAATTTCATGTATACTATCTTCAATTTCTAATTCATAATCTATATTATCTATCTGCCTATATTCTGTATTTTCTATTTTTATTTCTGATATTTGTTTATTTTTTTGATTTTTTGGTAATTCACAATCTCTAGCTAAATGTCCTAATTTTTCAGAATTATAACAAGTACATTCTTCTATAGATTTCTTTTTTCTATATGGTCTTTTATGTTTATAATTTTTTACATAATATCTTTTTCTTGGTTTCTTATATTTATATTTTGATTTTTTGTATTTCTTATATTTCTTATGTCCTTTTCTTTTCTTATAATATCTTTCTTCACATCCAAATTGAGGTGCTAATATTATTGCTTTTTGCATTTTATTTTATTGCTAATATTATGTCTG
>NW_025880967.1:0-3218 GCF_002878395.1 Capsicum annuum
GTCCAATTATCTTGCAATATCTTGTTAATAATCCATCTGAAATAAATTCTTTCTTAATTGCACTTGCAGTAGATTGTTTTTCTGGGTCAAGTAACGTCCTTATCCATTGTCTAACATCTTCCATATCTTTTTGTCGTAGCTCTCTTGAATTTGAATAAATCATTTGATGGTCTCTTGAATAATAGCTCCATATTGGGTTTCCTTGATGTAATTATTTGCTAATTCTTGAATAATTGTAGCTAATCCAATAAGGCATTTATTTGCATAAAAATCAGGCATCTCAATTTTGGGTATCTCTGGCTGCTGTACAATATCTATGGTATAATCATATTTCTGGTTAATCCTATTTTACAACTTGTATAACTGGTTTGATCTCGTCATATAATATCTCTACTGGTGCAGTATAAAACTTTATATAAAATAGATTTCCTTTGGTTACTCTTTTATAGGTGGTGAATACTTTATGTAATTATTCTATAGATGTTAGTTCTTCTCCATCTTTGGTATATACGATATTTAATAATCCATAGTCGAAACATGTTTTTATTAAGCTTGGATTGGTTTTGGGTAGTATGATTAGCTTCTTGTAACCTTGCAATTTTTGGGTTATATAGTTTGTGTTTGGTTCTTGGATATTTGTAGCTCTGGGGTTAAGGTTTAGAAAAGTTTGTACTTTGTAGATATTTTCTATATATCCTCGGGCTATATGGTTATCAGTTTTTATATCTTGGTTAAAACTATCTCAATATGTGGTAATTTGTGGGGGTATGTACGGGGGTCTTTTTGTATTTTTGGTATATATGGTTTTTCAAATATCTAATTCATGTTCATGTTCTAATATCTTTGTCCACTAACTCCTTTGCTTGTACCTGCAATTGTAGATTGATAAACATTATGGGTTTTATGGAGTGTCCCAACATCTCCTTTTAGCTCTGGAATTTTAATGTCTTCCGTTCGACATAGCTCTGTGCACTACCGAGTTAGCTGATTTGTAGCTTTAGATTTCAGTTTAACTTCATTAGTCCTTAGCTTTTCTATTTCATTACCCATACTGTCCACTTTCATTGAAAGCGTGGTTAGGGTTTTTAGTATCTTTTCTAAAGCATCATCTTCTATTATATCAGTCTGTGTAGCTTTGTCTTGATATGTAATCTGCAATCACATTTTTGTTAGTACTAATTACTTCAATTGTAAATGTAAAATTTAATATATTTAATACTAGTCTCCAAATCTCTTTCGTTGTAACTGAATTTTGTATTTTCTTTGTTAACCACCAACGTACCTGTGTATTATCTGTCCGTACATTAAATTTGTTATATAAAGTATATGGCTCAAATGCTAATAAACATTTATATAATGAACATAATTCTTCTCTATTTATTTCTCATTTTATTTCAGTTTCATTAAATGTACCTGAGTAGTATCTGCAATGATCTTCTAATTTTTATTTTTGTACCTATATTTAAGTATTCCTCCATAACTATATTCACTTGTATCTACTCTACTATATATATAAATTTTCTATCTTCGTCTGAGAATTGTAATTTTGGTAATTCTTTACAAAGTATTTTTATTTTCTGGATTTGTTTTTCATCTTCTTCGTTGTAATTATATTCTATATCCTTTTATAATTTTTTCTGTAAAGGCTTTAGGTTTTCTGCTAATTTTGATATATATTCTCTTACTTGGTTTACTAATCCTAAAAATGATTGTAATTTTTTTTTTGTATCTAATTCTTCTTTTGAATTTATTATTTTTTGTACTATATGTTGTTGCATTTTTACTCCACTTTTATCTATTTTATTCCTAAAAAATCTATCTGGTTTTTAATAATTTTGGTTTCTTTTTCACTTAAACTTATTCCCAATTTTTCAATTATATCTGTAAATTGTTCTAATAATTTTAAATGTTCCTCTTTAATTTTTGTATATAGTAGTATATCATCTATGTATACTATACAATTAGTTAATTATTTAAAATAACTATCCTTAAAATGTTGATATTTGCCTGGTGCATTTTTATATCCAAATGGTAATACGTTCCATTCATAAAATCCTTGTGGTACCATAAATGCGGTTAATTCCTTAGAATTTTCTTCTAACTTTAAGTGGTTAAATTCTGATTTACAATCAAATTTACTAAAATAATTATATCCTTGTATTTGTCTTATTTTTAATATCTTATTTGGTATTGGATAATTATATGTTATAGTTTTTGCATTTAGGTTTCTACAATCAATAACCATTCTACTTTTTCCTCTTTTTTGTTCACTATGTTTATTTACTATAAATGCTGGACTATTGTGTTTACTATTGCTTTTTTGTACATATTGTTTTTCTAATAATTCATCTATATGCATTTTAAATTCTTTTAAATTTTCAAAATTATATGTTAATGGTTTTTGAGTTATTATGCTATTTTTATCTATTAATTTAATTTTATAATAGTTTTATGTTTTTCCCATCCTCTTAATGAATCTTCACTATAATTGTCTTAATTTTTTCTTTATTATTTCTACCTTATCTATTGAAAATATAGTTATTTCTTTTTTATTTATCGAAAATACAACTAGTTCTACTGTGTCTTGTATTTTTTTTTATATTTCCTAACTTTTGTGTAATTTTTTCACTTCCTTCTATCCAATCAGTTTTCTTTCTAATTTATTAGTAACTCTTTTTGCTCTTACTTTCTGTTTACATGGTGTTGTAAACCACCAATCTGTTTTAGTTATTATATGTGGGTATAGTTTATCTAAAAATGACATTCCTAAAAGCATATCTTTTGATGTTAGTTCATAATTATAAATTTCTTCTATTGTTATTATTTTTTTCCATATCTGTATTTTTACATTTTTTGCTTTATATGTAATTAAGCTTCCTTCATTATTAAATCCTTTGACTACTATTGGTGTTTCTAATTTATCCCATTTACTTTCTGGTAAACAGTTGTATCTACATAAGTTTGCTTCTACTCCTGTATCTATCATAGGTGTATAATACCTATTATAATATCCTTCTACTATTATTTTTACAAGTACATTTATTTTCATATCATGTTAAAGTTCTTTTTCTGAATAATATTTCTTTATTATATGTTATAGATAATTGTGTATGTTCTATATTGTATGGTTTTACTTGTTCTAACTATTTTATTCCTAATATTATGTCTGCTTTTTGCATTTCTTTCTTTATTTTAAATTATATTTTTATTTTTCTGAC
>NW_025880968.1:0-1082 GCF_002878395.1 Capsicum annuum
ATTAATTAAATTGCTAAAAAAAAAAATGAATTACATTAAAACATAAAAAGAAAGAACTCAAATTAAATTGTTGAAGAGTATAATATAATTATAATATTAAAAGATAAAATAAAATAATATGTTTACGACTACATTTCTTTATTACAACATTTTATCTCCTTACGATCATTAATTACTACAACTTCATATTGATTAAATATTATTTATAAAATATATTATTGTAACAATATATTATTTCCTCAACTTATTCATGGTGAAACTTCATATTCTTATATATTTTTGTCTATGAAGACCAAATAAAATAGTAAAAAGGTTAAAAAAGGAAGAAAAGAAGAAAAAGAGCTACTCGTTTGAATTTTTTTGGATGAATTTGTTACCAAAATATACTTACCACGCTTTAGATGCGTTGTCATAACTTTTCGATTCTACTTTATCCACGTGGCAGTTATTTACGCTTTTCTCCTTTTCATTATTTTACTTTTTTCTGCAAGACAACAATACCAAATAAAATTACTACACAAAAAATAAAACTCTAAAGAAAAAATCTTTTTAACTAATAAAAACATGATTTTATCTTAAAGTGTATGTGTGGTTATCTTGTAGCCGAATTTTCAACCTAGCACAATCAAAGAAAGTAAGTCAGCGTCTAGTTTATGATCATTTCATACTAATTATTGTCTTTAATAAAAAAAAAATTACGATAGATTAACTCTATACTATAAAATACATACACTGTTAACAAATTATAACCAAATAATCTAAACTCAAACTTTAAATAGTAAATAAATTGTACACAAAATTGTTAATGTAAGAAGGAGAGCCCTCAATGTTGCATAATCATAAACAAATTAATTGAAGAATTAAAGAATAAGTAAGGAGTTTTGAGAATAAAATAAAAAGTTCGATCAAAAAATTGATTTATATAAGAAAGAGTTATTTGAAATTTGGGTTTATCTTGTATAGAGTTGGTTTCCAATTCAAATTCTAGAAGAACCGACAACTTTCAATTCAAATTCAAAATTCAAAAATATAACATTAATTCAGCTAAAAATTAGTTAGCTAATTCAGCTAACTAATTTTTA
>NW_025880969.1:0-4150 GCF_002878395.1 Capsicum annuum
GGACAACTTTTTTTATTGGGAAACAGCGTACTCCAGTTCTAAGATCTTATGTATTATGCCAAAGTAATCAACATCATCATCACCTTTAACCCAAACACCAGTATTGTTTGTTTTCCTTTAACTAGAGTGTTGTGCGGTGGAAAATTTAAAGCCATTTACTTTGTATTGGGACATTGCATTAACTTCAACTGGACCCAAAGAAATATCTCTCAAGAGCTGATCATATGCGGCTGCATTTGGTGAATGGTGTACCTAAAAATATTATACATATATATATTTTAGTTGAGGAATGTGTAAATATTTAAACTTTGTAGAAATATTACACTTACGAACCTCATTTTTAAACCATGTTGCCAAGGATGCATACACTTGATTTTCATAGAATTGAGTTTTAAATGAAATGAACATGCAACATGGGAAACACAATTAGTTTCTTTAAGGAAATGTGTAAACAAATAAGATATGTTAAAATTTTAATCTCCTTACTTCAGAAAGGGCTCAATTTCCGGGCAATTCAGCATGACATACAATGTTGCTGATTTACGCTCCATGGGAGTGAGCCGGTGAGGTATGATCTTTTTAGCCTTACAACCAAATTGATTGAAAATTGATATCGGTTGCAAATGAGGCGTATTCACATCGTCCTGATAACGATTCGGTCGGTTTCTTGAACAAACAACTTTATCACGAAAGTAGTACGAACAAAATTGAGAAGTTTCTCTTGCAAGATATGCCTCAACTATAGATCCTTCAACCCTATGTTTGTTTTTGGGACCCCTTTTCAATTATCCAATTGCCCTGTACAATCTTAAGGTTAGATGTGTACTATATTTAAAAAACATATGTATGAATTTAAATATATTGCAAATGCTTACCGTTCGAATGAATACATCCACCTAGTTTGAACTGGACCGCCAAGCCGAGTTTCGTGCACAAGGTGAATGGGAAGATGTTCCATCATATCGAAGAACACTGGCGGGAAAATCTTCTCCAATTTGTTGGTAATAACAACAATATTGCTTTCCCTTTAAGCCAGATTTTCTTCTTTTAATGTGGTGGCATATAAGTCCTTGAAGAACAAACTAATCTATGCTATTGGTTTCCATATGTTTTCAGGTAAACCAATAAAAGCAATTGGAAGTAATTGTTCCATAAAAATATGACAATCATGGATTTTCATTCCATGCAAGATTCCTTATGTCATATCAACCCTCTTTCCCAAATTTGAGGCATATCCATCGGGCATCTTTAAACTTTGAACCCACTCACATATTTGACACTTTTGGTCCAACTTGAATGTAAAACTAGCCTTGGACTTAAGAACATTGCCATTGGGCCCCTGCTGTAAGTGTAATTCTCTGCGGTTGCAATATTCTAGCAAGTCAAGTCTGGCCTTAGGATTATCCTTTGTTTAGCCGGAGACATCCATAATTGTGTTGAACAAGTTGTCAAAATAGTTCTTTTCAGTATGCATAACATTATTTCTAAGTAAATTATCTGACCAATATTCTAACTCCTAAAATATACTGTGCTTAGTCCAGTTATGCGAAATGCCATATCCATCAAGACTGTACAATCTTTCCTCACTGGCTTTAGGCAAATCCTGAACTATTTCCCAGACGTCATAACCAGACAACCTTGGAGGTGGACCATCATGTTCCCTTCTATTCCTTCTGAATGCATTATTGAGTCTCCTAAATTCATGATCATGTGGTAAGAAACAACGATGACAATCAAATAATGAATTTTTCCTGCCATGTCTCAATGTGAAGGATTTTGTTTTTCCCATGAAGTATGGACAAGCCAGCTTTCCAGCTGTCATCCACCCAGATAACATTCCGTAAGTATAAAAATCATTAACAGTCCACATTAGATATGCACGCATATTAAAATTTTGTTTAAGAGAGATATCCCAAGTTTTAACCCCCTCATGCCATAAAATTTGAAGTTCATCGATCAAAGGTTGTAAGTAGACATCTATTCCACTTTTTGGATTACGTGGGCCAGGATTAACACAATTCAGAAATATATACGGACTAGTCATCAACATTTCAGGAGGAAGATTATAAGGAGTGATAAATACAGGCCAACATGAATATGGTGCACCACTAACTGAAAAAGGAGAGAACCCATCCGCACATAATCCCAATCAAATATTGCGTGGCTTAGCTGCGAAATCTGGATAAGTTGCATTAAAATGCTTCCAAGCCTCTCTATCAGAAGGATGACACATAACACCAGTGGGCCTTCTATTTTCACTGTGCCATTTCATATGAAGAGCTGAGCTGTTTGAAGCATACAACCTCTTCAACCTTGGTATAAGAGGTAAATAATGCATCACCTTAATAGCAATTTGATTTCCAGTAGAACCACGCTTATATCAAGAGTGCTGACAAAGCTTACAGAACTCTAGGTTAGCATCTTCCTTAAAGTATAACATGAAGACATTTTCACAACAATCAATTCTAACCAAGGAGAGACCTAACTTTGACACCAATCTTTTTGCCTTATAGAAAGAATCAGGAACCTCCAAGCCGGAGTCAACTAACTCTTTAATAAGGTCTATCATTGAGTCCATTCCTCCTTCAGCAATATTTTAGTCAGATTTAATACTTAATCTAACAGCAATAGACAAATGAGAGTACGAACACCCATCAAACAAAGGATGACTAGCACCATGCAATTCTTTGTAGAAATTGCCCGCTTCGCTACTAGGAACATCTTCAACAGTTTCCCTAATGTCAACCCCATGTTGCATCCCAAAAGCATCGTGTACTATTTCTTTCATCCTAGTATGTTGATAGTCATTATGCCTTATAGATGTACTACTTTCTCCAATAACAAAGTTATTTTGCGCTACATTCCCATGAAAACCACGCAATCTTAAAAAGTCCTCGTGAAACCCCTTTCTATAAAGATGTTCCTTCACATCTTCTTCACTTACAAGATTTATACCATCACATCTAACACAAGGACAACAAATAACTCGATAACGTGTCCATATATTGAGTGTCTTAGCATGTTCAACAAATCTTTTGACACCTTCAACAAATTCCTCCCTAATACCCGCTCTATTATCATTGTTTCATTGATATAACCAGCTATAATCAGGTTCCATCTACGCAATCAATCATATACAACTAATTAGATGAAGTCACAAAACACAAAAATTACCTTGAAAATCCCTATACTTAACCATTTTCTAGTGACTTAGTCACTTACCAACTCACATTCAAAACACAAAAATCACCTTTAAAGTCCCTATACTTAATCATTTTTAAGTGAATAATTCACCTAACAAACCATATTCATAACACAAAAATCACCTTTAAAGTCCCTATACTTAACCATTTTCAAGTGAATAAGTCACTTACCAACTCACATTCAAAACACAAAAATCACCTATAAAGTTCCTATACTTAACCATTTTATAGTGACTAAGTCACTTACCAACTCAAATTCAACACACAAAAATCACCTTCAAAATCCCTATACTTAACCATTTTCAAGTGACTAAGTCACTTAACAACTCACATTCAAAATACAAAAATCATCTTGAAAATCCCTATACTTTACCATTTTCTACTGACTAAGTCACTTACCAACTCACATTCAAAACACAAAAATCACCTTTAAAGTTCATATACTTAACCATTTTCAAGTGAATAATTCACCAAACAAACCATATTCATAACACAAAAATCACCTTTAAAATCCCTATACTTAACCATTTTCAAGTGAATAGTTACCTAACAAACCATATTCAAAACAAAAAAATCACCTACAAAGTCCCTATACTTAACCATTTTCAAGTGACTAAGTCACCTAACAAATCATATTCATAACCCGAAAATCACCTATAAAGTTTCTATACTTAACCATTTTCAAGTGACTAAGTAACTTACCAACTCACATTTAAAACACAAAAATCACCTTCAAAATCCCTATACTTAACCATTTTGAAGTGACTAAGTCACCTAACAAACCATATTAAAAACACTAAAATCCCCTTTAAGGTTCCAACACTTAATCATTTTCAAGTGACTAAGTCACTTAACAACTCACATTCAAAATACAAAAATCATCTTGAAAATCCCTATACTTTACCATTTTCTACTGACTAAGTAACTTACCAACTCACATTCAAAAC
>NW_025880970.1:0-1262 GCF_002878395.1 Capsicum annuum
AGACATAATCTCTGGGGCATAACGAGACAACTGGTGGAATTTCAAAGAATACTCTTTCACTATTATCCTTCCCTGACTCAAGTTCACAAACTCCTCAACTCTAGAGGAAAGAAATAATCAGGGAAGGCACCAAAAAAACTCCTTCCACATAGCCTTCTCAGCATCATAACCCTTTGACTGCTCCTATTTATTTACTACTAATAGGATACATCCTTCAATTGATATGCAGCAAACTCTACATCCTCAAATTCAGTAGTATGCATAACTCAAAATATCTTCTTTATATCATCCACAAAACCTTGAGGATTCTCCTTAACCTTAAAACTAGTAAAGGTCATAGGCCTCAACCTCATAAATTGGCAAACTCTAGTTACCTCAGAAGATGGAGCAATAAAACCAATATGATCAAGATGACGAGATGAGATGTCACTAACTGATTCAACAATTGAATACGATGGCGAAACTCCACATTAGAGATATTTTCCTATAGTGACTGAGCACGAGTGTCACTAATTGGAGAAAGATTAGTAGGGATTGGTGAAACCCCAAGTAGAGCAGCACAATTAAGAGCGGGGACCCTAGACCATGTTTGCACTTCATAAGTGGGGTGAGTCCTCTCTATATTCCCCTCGGGCAGGGTAAAACTGCCAGAAGAGTTTCCATAAAGTATAAAATCCATACTCCTAAATTAGCTAATCGGTGAATATCCTTCACCAACCCTTACTTATCTTCTTCCATATTAGATAGGCTCCCCATAAATAATCTACTAAGAGCATCAATAACCATATTAGCTTTACCTGGATAATAGTAAAGGTATCATATCATAGTCCTTGAGCAACTTGAGTCATCTCCTTTGCCTAAGATTCAACTCTTTCTTGGTGAACACATACTATAAGCTCTTATGATCTTAATAGATATAAACATTCACTCCATACAAGTAGTGATGCGAAACCTTCAATGCAAACACCAGAACTGCCAACTCTAGATCATGAGCCAGATTATTTATTTCATTAACCTTTAGCAATCTAGAAACGTATGCTACCTTCTATAATACCCGACCAAGCCTAAGAAGCTTCTATGTCGATTGGATTCGTGGCTCTAGGACACTTCTTAATCGCCTCAATTTTCTATGGATCTACTATGATCCCCTTACTAGAAATAACATGACCTAGAGAGGTCACAATATTCAACTAAAACTCATACTTCAAAAACTTGGCATATAATCGCTGATCCTTAAGAGTATGCAACACTACTCGGAGGTG
>NW_025880971.1:0-10913 GCF_002878395.1 Capsicum annuum
TCGGTGACATGCTTCAGTATCATAAATTCTCCTTGGAAGATTCTTTCCTTTTCCCATAAATGCTCCTATTTTCTCCAGTATGGGAGTGCGCTCAAAGTCAGAGAATCGGAATACATTGTTCGACGGATCCCAAAAATGTACTAAAGCTTTTATCGCATCTCTTTGGGGCTCAACATTCAAAAGACTCCTTAAAGATACAAAGTGTTTTTACACTTCTCCCTTTCCATAGTCAGTCATATTTTCATACCAAGTCCGCAACAGTGGCAGAGCTTTATCTAAAACCATGAATCATGGTACTTCATCATCCCTCAGCCTCTATTTTAAATATCCCAAACAAAACTAAAATAATTTTTAAAACTTAACAGAGTGAAGCAGAATTAGATTTCAAAATGAGCATGGGAAAATTGTAATTAACAAGACAGGAAGTATCAAAGTCTTCTAAAACATCCTAGAGTGGGGATAGTATTTTGATGAAGTTTGGACCAGACACATCAAAAATGATCAAATTATTACAACAAATAGTGGATTGAATTGTTTGATACAATTTTAACTGTTTTTAACAAAAATGGACTCTATGGTATTCATAAAAGAAATTTTGAAACAAAAGAAATGGCATAACGACACAACGACATCAAAATGACTCTAACTTTATAGAAGATTTCTATGTAAAAACACTATATATTCTCTGAAATAAGCCATTAAATTTTCATTTGACCCCTTTTTTTAAAGATCAATTAATTCATTTAAAAGCCGGTCAACATTCGATATGACATTTCCTATAATGCAACAAGTAGAATATGAAATGTACATGATGGTCTCAAAGGATAGCACCTGTCCTAGACGGACTTGACCCCTGTGTCAAGCCCCACTAAGTTAAAAATACACGTGATGCAAATAAAGCGGAGCCTAATAAGGATAACCATGTCTAAGTTTCAGGTATACTAATTTTAACCTGGTGGAGTTAGGTATCTATATTGGTTATAAAACGAGAGGACAACTTGAGTCAGGTAGGGACAACTTTACCGGTAGCAAGTCTTCCGGCCTTACTGTTGGTCCTTCCCATCCTAAACATGGGTGACTACAGAATCCTTCCTAGGAGTATTTCCGCATCTCTGGTATCTCAAGATCGGGAGTGTATACTGCATATCTGAATATAAAGTATCTCAAAAGACTCAGATGGGTGTGCGAGAGAAGACGATTTATGTTACAATTCAAATAATATCAAAGCGGTTAAACATGTAGGCAAAGAACATATTTAGGCCAGCAATATATAATACCAAAATTAAATAAAGCCAAACAAGTCAATATAAAAGCTTGAATTCTGGTTATCCCCAGTAGAGTCACCATCTGTCACACCCCTATTTTTACTGCCCCAACCCCGCTAAGGAGTTGGCTTTAGAGAAAATGGGTTTTTCCATATAAAGCGATGTTTTGAAAAGGAATTATTTATTTTACAGAGCCACCACTTGGAATTGAGTTTGGGTGTTCCAAGTCACCTTATTAAATCCCTATTCAAAAGAAAAAGACTCTTAATTTTTGGTCTGCAATCTAGAAATCTGGATAAGGAATTTTATTGACCGAGGAGAAGGTGTAAGACACCTCTCGAGTCCCGTGGTTCTAGCATGGTCTCTTTAATGACTTACGTCTAACTTAAATAAATATTTTAGATATATATAATATTCTGTTGGCCTAAAAGTAACTTCTATCTCACTTTATTTATTTTAATATAATTTTTTAAAAATCATCTTATTATATTAATGTGCGGCTTACCGGTAGTAGTACTTTTCGGTCATACCATAAGTTTTGATGTACTTCTCATGCCTTTGAGACATTTATGGATCACTCCCATTTTTCTTAAGTCTAAACACGAACCTCACATGTTTAAAAAGTTATCCAGCCTGATTAGATAGGCTTTAAAATGATATGTTAATTTTATTATAACGAATGATCGGTAGCAGAGCTTTCCAACTTCATCATTAACTTTCTCTTGTATGTTAAAATTTAATTTTCTGAAGATCCAGAACCTAAATCATTCTTTTTTGAGTTCGCTCCCTTACAAATGAGTCTTTCCTCTCTTTTATTATCGATGAATATTTTAAACACATCTAAAATTTGTGTAGCTTTAAAGGCATTATTAGTTTCTTATAAACTCGCAATTATTTTATCTATTCGAAACGCTATTTATTCTTAACGATAAACTAAATCAATATTCATTTAAAGTAATTAATTAATTTTAAATAAATAAATAATTATTAAATTCTATTAATAACAATAAATAAAAATAACGGAATAATAAATTAAATAAATCTATCCAAATCTTCCATATTATGTCAAATTTAATACTATCCCCAAATCTATTTTTCTTAAATTAATATAAAATCAAGTCACATATGTTGAGACAGATTAAGAACGGAAATCTCAAGATCTAATTCGAACATAAAGTCGCAAAGAACAAACAACCCGAGTCATATAATATATCAATCCAAATAAAATATAAACACTAAATATTTAAATCTAATTTTTGAAAGCGTCGACAAATTCAACGGCTAGGAATTCTCTATATAACAATATTTTAACTCCAATATTCATCTTTTAAACACCATGACACAACAACACTATTTTCAATATAAAATTAATTAAATAATACTCCCTAAAGTAATTAAATGCTCAACTAATCAACCCAATTATATATAAAAATGAAATAAAAATAAAATGGAAAGAAGCAGCATTTGCTCCACCGCCTCAATTCTTGACTATTTGCCGTTGTAGGGCTGTCGGTGGCACTGTGACGAAGCCGAGAAGGGAGTGGTTGTCTGATGCAACTTTGGTCGGAATAAAACCAATGTTGCTATTTTTGCCGAAATATGGGAAAGATTTGGTGGATCTGTTCATAATAGGTGTCAGAGTTGTTGTTATTTGATTGTGGGGCACCAAAAATGGGGAGAAAAGAGAGGCGACAGTGGTGGCTGCCAATTTTGATGGAGAGGGGGTAGTGCCGAAGAAGAAAAAAAAGAAAAAAATATTTTCTGGCAAGATGTGGCCGGATTTAGAAGAAGATTCAGTGGATTTTGATGGGAAAAGAGTGAAAGAGGGGCGGCGACGGTTGTTTTTTTCAGCGAGGTGGTTCGCCAGTGGATTTGGGATAATTTTTGTCACTGATTTTTGGGATTTTCTGGCAGAAACTCACTGAAAAAAAATACTTCTCTTCCGATCCAAACTCTCTCAATTTTGTTTAAATCAAACCCCCAATTTTACAATTTTCTCCTTACTTTCTCACCATTTTTCTCTCTTACCCTCTCAATCTCTCTTCCTAAATTATTCTTTTCTCACTTAGGTTCATTACCTTTTTTTTGGATTCTGTGTATGCAAATAAGTGTTGTGTAATTGAATCTACTGTGCAGTTTAATGGTGTATGCAATGTAGTATGTTTTTTTTGTATTCCAGTGAATGTATGTACAATGCGTATATGAATAGAATTCACTCTATGTAATGCTTATTTTCTCTTCTTTTCTCAATTCTTTTATTTTTTTGTTCTAAATTTAACTTAACAGTGTTAAAACTCAGTAATTTGATATACAACACATAGTAATGAGCATATTCATATAATAAATCAATAACACATAATAAATAACACATTGAAATATTTAAACAACTTTATTCATATTTTGATTCATAATAAAGTTATGCAATAAAAAACATGGGATTGAATTGAAACCTGTATGAGGAATTAAGTAGAAGAGAAACACGAACTCCTCACTGGAATCCTCAAACGAAACTCTAACGTCAAACTCTGAACTCTGAACTCTAAAATGCTCTTTTTTTCATTTTTGTCTGATGTTTTATTTCTCAGTGTCTGTCTCTTTTTTTCTGTCTATTTCTCAGTCTCTATAGTTAATGTACGTATATTCTCTCATATAGTGGTGTGTGTGTGCTGAATATGAGGGATGTGAGGGAGTTGTCAGATAATAGGGGGAAGAGATTAAGGGGAATTAGGAGTGTGGGTGAGTGGGGTAGTTTGGGATTATTATTATTATTTTTGTAATAAAAACATAAATAAAATATAATGAAAAAATATTAGCTAATTGTTTTGAACTAATAAAAATATAGAAAAAATTAAATAGTTAGTCCTAAAAATATGATTAAGAAATTATTAATATTATTACATTATTTATTAAAACATTAAAAGAATAAAACAAATATAGTTTATATATATATATATATACATACATAAACACTAAAATGACATAAAATATTTGGTTTGGTAAAAAATTCGGTGTTTACAACCCCTGTAGCTACCTTATTGACCGGACAATCCTTGAGACGATGGCCTACCTGGCCACATTTGACGCATTTGTCCTTTTCTTCCTCACAATAGCCCCCATGAGGACGATCACATAATTGACAAGGAAGACACGAAGAAATTGACTAACCTCCGCTCGCCTGAGATTGGACAACCTGTGCTCGAGAATTGTCACCACCTTGATGACGCTTGTCTCTTGACTGATAAGGAGCACTAGCAAAAAAGGAGCCTAAACTCCCCTACTTCGTTTTCTACGACTTTCCACCATCTCTACCACCCTGATACTGAGCACCTCCTGATCAGAAAATCTGCTCCTCTTTTCATGCCTGTCCCCAAACTCTGCCTGCTTCCTCTTCTCATCCTCAACCTACAACATATGAATAGTCAACCTTGAGATGTCTATATCTTTAGTCAACAAGGCAGTCTTGATCTCCAAAATCAAATCCCTATTCTACCCAGAAGAGAACTTCCTCATTCTCGACCTCATATCAGCTACCAAATCAGGAGCATACCTTGATAACTGATAGAACTTCAAAACATATTCCTTTACTGACATCCTCCCTTTCTTGAGGATCACAAACTCCTCCCTCCTAGCTTCCCTCAACTCTTAATAAAAGAACCGATCCAAGAAGGTATTAGAAAAGGCCTCCCACAATCCTTCCTCTTTCATATCACCTCTATCCCCATCCCACTCCTCATACCACTGATAAACAACATCCTTGAGCCGATAAGCTACAAAGTTAACCCTCCTATATTAGTAGCTCGCATTAGCTAAAAATCCTTTCCATCTCATCCAAGAAGCCTCATGGATCCTCCTCCACCTTCACCCTAGTAAAAGTTAGAGGACCCATCTTCATAAATTGACTAACCCTTGTGGCCTCAGCAGACAAAGCACCAATTGTACCCCGCTCAGCCTAAGCAATAACCAGTTGGGAAATACCATGGATAGACTGACAAAATTTCGTGTTCGTCACATTGCCTTGAGAGACCTAGGGAGAACTAGACAGAATAGGAGGAACTCTAGAACCATCAACAATAGGACCATGATATCAAAGATGTACTCCATACGAAGGACCTACCCCTTCAGCATTATCCCCAGATGGGACAAAAGAATTTTGTTGTGTTCCAGAACTAGGAGGCATAATCTGTATGATGAACAAACAAGGATTAGAGGAGATTCAAGGATGGTGAAATCAAGCTTGAAGATAAAATACCAAGAAAGTAAAACATTCCTAAATGTCTTGTAGCCTCTTTCTTATGATTGTGGTGCACTTCATACCCCCAAAAGGGACTCTATTCGACACGACTTTGTGTACTTCCCAGTTAACCATGAACCTAGGCTCTGATTCCAACTTGACCCGACTCAGCCTCGGGCCTTGTCATAATGGGCATCCTCAATCCAGTAAAGACCGGGGACCACCCTATGTTACCCAACCCAACCACCTATATCCAGCTATAAGTAGATTGAATTTTGAACATATAATAAGATAGCGTTATTGTTTTCATTAAGACTCTAGGATAGGGTCATGACCATAACCGACCAACCAATTCCAACCGTATCACAACAACCTCCCAACCATACCAAACCAAACCATAGACTATAAATCTGAGGGACTACTAAAACATAATATGGAAATCAATCCCAAAATCTAATAAGATGGAACAACCAAAAATATCGTCCAATGATGTCAGCCCACCGACTTATTCCAGTGCCAAGGCCGACACCAATACTGATCCCGCCCATACCAACCCCCAAAAGTACCACAAAGCCTCTGTCTAAAAGAGTAAACAAATCTATTTGGGACATGCCCCCAACCCTGGCCAAAACCAATATCCAAAATAAAATAAAAGTGTCTAAGGAAATCCATAACATGAAATGATGCCTTTCGAAAGGGATAGAAGCTCACCACTTCATAGCGTGGGTATACAACCACTAGTAGACGAGGTTAGCGAGTGACTGCTAGTATGAATCTTAGGATAAAGATAAAATAATGCCAGTTATAAAACTAAGTAAAACCACCCATAATGCATACAACCATACAAATATAAGTTCCAGGAAAGGGAACCGAGTTTAGCATGAATTTAAAACCTTTATACCTAGGTTGTGTAACTTTGCCATCCGACCACCCGCAAGCCATATGGGTTCAACTCCCTCTGCTGAAAGAGCCCAAGTACATATAGCTGCATGACCATGGAATATCCCATGAGATGACTAGTACATCCCCAATTATAAAATGTGACACACACACATAGTCATCAAGACTCCTCATATCGACAAATATGAGTTTTTGATTTTGGTCCTTTCAGGACCGCCACTTTCCATGGCTTAGCTACATACCCCAAGATTAATGCCCAATTTAAACCATGTACAAACAATCAATTTACCATTTATTAATCAAGGACAATATTAATGATATCGTCATGCCACCCCTTACTTGTAGGTAATATCCATAGCCAAACTATTTAGGTTAAAAGGACCTTAGGTGCCCTTCCAATTACCATATTAATTCTAATTAGGAGACTTCTATGTTCTCCACAAATATAAACATTTAACATTTACCTTTTCAAACTATTTAAACTATGCATAAATCCTTTATCCAGTACAAAACATGCAAGATTTCCATTAAAAGAAGTAAATTTAATGAACATATCTTTATAAGCATTTTATCAAACACCTTGGGGGCATAATATAACCAAAACCAATTCAAAAGACCATTAAAACATTACTATGTAATCCAATTTTCCAAATCCATTACTGATGCATATAAATCATAAGTAAAACCATAGGAAACCATGACCAAGTACTCAATATAAAAAAACCCTAAATAATAGTTGAAAACCACAGTTATGAAATAGTAAAACCATGAAATCAATCATATAAACCATGCATTTAGTTAAAATTACAATGAGGGAAGATAATAATGCCTTATATAGAAGAATTGAAGGAAATAAATCACCAATACAAGCCCCAAAGCAATCTATAAAATAAAACCCTAGCCTTCTTGCCCCTAAAGCTCTTGAGAAAATTATGGAGTGTTTTGGAATAGTTTCTAAGTGTTAATGAATAGAATAATAGGGTAAATAAACTCCTAATTGTATTAGAAGTTGTGGGTCCTAGTTAGGGTAAGTAGGAAAATTTCTAGAATACCCTCACTTAAGTCGCTTAAAAACCCATCACAGGGATATGACTGACCCATACGAGTCGTACCCTTCTATAAGATTGGTATCCACTACTCGTATCAAATACTATATAGTATATGACTCATCCAACCAAGTCATAACCATAATATACGAGCCGTATCCATAACCCGTATCCTTAGAAGAATGAAATACTAGGAGGATCAAACACTGCCAACAATACGAGTCCTTGATACGACTCGTACCAATCCCTATGACATACCCCTAAATCATACTCATTCCAGTGACCAAAGACATTCCACCAACTAACACTGGTCAGTATATGACAAGACCATACCACTCATACCCCAATATACGGCTCGTACCCATGAGTTGTATTAGGCACGAAGAATGGAATTTTAGGAAATTAAATGTTCTAATGGTCAAAACATAGGATGTTTAACTAGCACTGTAATTCCCTGAGAGTATACCCTGGGAATCACAGGATGCCTAAAGTCCCGAGGGACCACTAGCTAACCCGTGAGCTAGTACCTGCTGTGAGCACTGAATAACATAATCATAAATGCAGAAGAATAACAGATATGCCATATGGTTTTATTATCTAAAACAAATACTAAATTATGAATATAAAGAAATGATTATGTAAATCTAATAAGATAAAAAAAAATCTAAATAACTGATAGACTTGCTAACTAAAGTCTGAATACAAACTAACTAACTGTAATGTCTGAAAGCCTCTAAATTGTATGGCTGTGAGTTGATGGGACAGGCCTCAACTTACTTTACTAACAACAAAACTAGAGATATAAAGTAAAATAATCTGTCCTTGAATTATGAGGACTCACCACTGCTACTGCTGAGAGTCTGAGAAGTCCAAGCGTGATCTGGAAACTAAGCATTAAAACCTATGATATAATACATCATAGCACAAAAGAAAGGTATGTGATCAATACTTTGAATGTAATGGTATGCTAAATGAGGTAAGGCTA
The DNA here is from genome assembly GCF_002878395.1 of Capsicum annuum. Taxonomy (NCBI): domain Eukaryota; kingdom Viridiplantae; phylum Streptophyta; class Magnoliopsida; order Solanales; family Solanaceae; genus Capsicum; species Capsicum annuum. Next base: position 8,428 of record NW_025880971.1, read on the forward strand.
AATGCAAGGGTTTATATTCATGAATAATAACATAATGAATGATATAGAGAAACTGAACATGAGAGTACGTGGATATTCTAAACTACTGTAGATACTGAGCATGTAATAATGTGCATATATATACTGTAGTTGAGCTTTTCTGAATCTAAGTATTGAGTTCTGATATAGAGTAACTAATAATGTGAGATTTCTGATAACTTAGATACTGATACTGATTGAATATATCTGAGAGTCCTAATTTTGTAGAACTAAATTGAGTTTTATTCTGAAGATTGAAACTGAAATTGTTTGAGGTAATCATCTAACCAATATGCCCCAAATAAGATATGATAATTGAGTTAGGGTTCAATCTGTAACCCCAATTAGAAGGGTGTCAGTACCATTCTATGGGTAAAGACAAGCTAAGAAATACCCTTATATAGTAGGTACTCTAATGAGAATGGTGGAACCCTTATCTGGCAGGTTAAAACACCTCATCAACCCCCAACTGGCAGATTGATGTCTTAACCTACGCTAGCTACGTAGTTTTTGAATGCCAGGATTGCTTCTAAGGGTCACACCCTCTACTGGCAGGTGAGCCCCCATCCTTGGGACCACTCAGTGCTGAATCCTACTCCCAACTGAAAGACAATGAGCTGAGTATTCTATACTTGACTGGATCGAGACTGTATTTACTGAGTTTTCCTAAATTCTATAACTGACTGAGTTCTACTGAGTTTTGTAACAGACTTAGAGTACTATTGATCATGACATGATTGATACTATTTTGTAACTGACACTGGCTCTAGGTAAACAGCTAAATTGTCGGGTATTAAATACCCCTAGGACTTGATAGCATGAAAAGTAAAGCATAGCATAATCTTGGAAACATAATAATGGCTACTTGATCACAATCCACTTATTGAGACATTTTAGCAAACACTTGTAATGCATTTACTCATACATGAATGGAGAATACATGTTATCATGTTATAATGGTACTATGTCATTCACATAGGCATTTTATCAAACACATGGGGAGCCAGCTTAGATCATACAATAATTAACACATATAGTTATCATGGCTAAATAAATCAACTTGCAAATTGTAGGGTTTCTCATGAAGATCATGTAATTCAACACATAAAATGATTAATTTCATAAAATCTTGTAATTTAATCTTGACCTAAAACCCAATAATAACATGAACATAAATTCAATTCAATTCAAGCATGAAAGTTCATAATTCAGCAATCTTGTAGTTTGAAAATGGATTCATAGACTCTATGGGTGAAAGGAACCCATAGATGAACACCTAACATTCCTTGGATTGTCAATTCTTGAAGACTCTTTAAGGGATTCTTAGGCTTGTTCTTGATTTCTTGAAGCTAGGGTTTGTTTTCTTGAGATAGAATGCCTTTTTGATTTGAGGAAAACAATTAAATAGTGAGTTCAAAATATTTTTAAGGCTTAAATATCACACCTGGGCGGATTAAAATTATGGGAAAGTACCAATTTAACCCTGGACAAAATTTTGGATTTTCGTCAAAAATTTCTAGAATTATCCCCTAGCACGATGCGGCGCTATCACGTCGTGTCACTGGAAATTGACATCTGAGAATTTGTCCTGTTATGAGACATGGCACAATAGCGGTCCCTTACTGGAAATTGACGACTGGGAACTGGGACATCGACGCGATGCGTCAGGATCGCGACGAAACACAGGAAAATAAAAATTGGGATTTTGGATGGTGGCGCGACGCAGTGGTATCGTGGAGCTTCACTGGAAATTGCTGAATTCCATTTGGCCTAGATCTGCGATGCACCGGATTGTAAGTTTGCACGCTGTTTCACTAAATTGGCCATAACTCTTTGCCCGGTTATTGGATTCAGGTAAATTTTATATCGTTGGAAAGCTAATTCAATTTCCTACGCTATGGCAGGTTCTAATCTGAAAAATACCAAGTATTTCAAAAATTTTATATTGAATAAATCATGAACTGAGAGTTAAGTTAAGCTTGAGAAATACGGGGTATTACAAGCCCACACCACCTATCAGACCTGACCCATAACCTCCTTTTCCCCTCTATAGTATCAACAAAAATGTACAAACACCACCAAAAACAACAACGTTCACAATAACACCCAACAAACAATGAAAAACTCAACAACACAATGGTGAAACTTGACCCAGTGATCCGACACCCACGGCAACCCATCAAACAGCTCCGGCCTAACAACCCGCTTCAAACAATGGTAACAATAGTCAAACTTGAAATCACTCAAAAAATCAAATTTCAATTTTTTTGTACCAAAACAGTACAAATTCCAACTTATTAACAAACCTTATCCTATTTTTTGAACATAAATCTTTCAAAATAGTCCTTGAGTTTTCTATCCCACATTGCTAATTTATTATGAATTTTGAGGTTCTGCATAAACCCCTCATATTCACTCTTCAAAAGGGTAGGTGGATAAGGGATTAATTTAGAAAATAACCTCAATTT
>NW_025880972.1:0-3890 GCF_002878395.1 Capsicum annuum
TTTTTCAATTGCCTGTTTTTGAGCCTGTACCTCAAAAGGAACATGTTGCATTCAAGAAATCTGATGGTTCGTATGATTCAAGCAAAGAACATATGAGAGAAGACAGTCCTATGAATTCACAAAATGAGTTGAAACTTCTGTGAACTAATCTGAATTTGGTATATTTAAGTGTTTTAAAAGTTTAATATCACCTTTTTTGTAGTTAAGTGTTATGAAGAGTTGATGTTTTTTTATTTGCTATTTTGAAAATGTTCAGCTAAAGGATGAGGTTTTGTCGATAAAACAGTTGATGATATCGTCATTTGACCTACTTTTTAAAGAACTACATATAAATGAGAGTTCTAAGGTATTTGTCTTGTTGTTTTATTTTTGGTTTATAAGACTTATATACAGTTTTATACTAATATTTTTTTGTTAAACTATTTAAAACAGTCTATCGAGTATCACAGTGGTCATAATGTAGGGCTTAAAAATGCTGATACACATGCAGGGAATCCCATAGGGGTAAATTTGTCTGACAATGTGGTACGACAAACTGATGGTACACCTAAGGTTGACCACGTAAGTGCTAATGTGGTTGATGGTGTCGGAAAAAAAATATTGGTGTTGGGGATTGTATTGATGTAGAAGTTGGGAATAAACTAAGTGCTAATTTGGTTGATGATGTTGAAAAAAAATGTTGATGTAGGTGATCACATTGATGTAGTAGCTGGAGATCACCTAAGCAATAATGTCGTTGATGATATTGGAAAAGAAACTATTGTTATAGATGATCGTATCAATACAGATGCAGGTTATAGACCTATTACAGGTGATAAATGGAGTGCATTTTCAAATTTTGATTTTTTAAAATTTATACCAAGTGGTAATAATATTAGAGAGGAGGTTAAAAATAGTTTTGAGGATAGTTGGTCTGATTTTCCTGATTATGAAGTATCAAAGTTTACGCAATAAATTTCTCAGGAGAATGTATAGTATATGAAAGATTTGGTTAAGAATAGTCAGGAAATTGATTGATCAGTTATTTCGGACAGTGAAATCTCAAAGTATACTCAACCTGATAAAATTGGTGTACATTCTGTGATTGAGAAAGCTGTTGGGAAATCGATACAGATTCAGGCTCTACAAATGTTGTATTGGTGGCTACAGAAGTTCTTGTTGATGTTGGAAGCGTAAGAAAAAATGTTGATAATACTTCTGTAGGTGATAAATCAGCTGCCATCTTGGAAGACACACCGGTTGTCCCTAGTAGAATAAGAAAACCAACTGCAATATGTGAATCACCATAAGTATCCAAGTTTGATTCTGGTTGAAGTAACGTTCAAGGTCAACCAAATAAGTTCATAAATAAAGGACATTCAAGAAAATACATCTTCAGTATCAAACATCCATTTACCATAAGTATTACAGAGCCATTTCTTGATATGAAGTTGTTGTCTTCATTCAACATGTTTGTTGATAAGTCATTACGACTTAATAGTAAGTGTTTTCTTTCTAAATTTTTGTATCTTAAATTTTTCTTATTTTTGTGTCATAACTAATACGTTGTGTCATGCTTTTGTTACAGTCCAATTTATTTGGAATCTGTTAATAATCTGACAAATGCTTTTGACTTTGGTGTTGTCACGATTAAAACAAAAGAATGGTTCTACATACTTGGATATGCAGGAGTGCCTTTAATTGATTCAGTAAGTCTATTATCCATCATGGTTTGCTAGTATAGTAGTACTAAAATATTCTTTATTGATTCTGACAACGTAATATAGTTTATTAAAATGATCTTTTATCTTTACTTTTCAGCATATTGATGTGCTTTTTTAGTACTTTCGGAAGGAATCAAAGTACACTCTTTTGGATGGTGGAAGTTCATTCACAACAACTGATTGTTGGTTTAATTTCTCGATACAAAGTTTGTACTCAAAGTTTTTGGGTAAGAGAAAAGATATTGCCGTTATTAAAGAGGACAGTGATATTGTTGAGTATATCCTTGGATATGTTATGAGGTGTAATATGCCGTGGTATTCTGTTGATAATGTTTTATTCCCGATAAATATTTTTGAGAACTTTCACTAGATTTTGGCTCGTCTGTCTTTTAAAGACCAATGTATTTATGTTTATGATTTAATGCATGGTGCACGATATAGACGTGTTGCTGAGAAAGCCGTTTCAGCATATTCAAAATTAATACCAAATTTGTTTTCTTTTATTAATTTTTGGGACAAAAGAAGTGATGGAATTGCAGCTACTGACTCATTTGATATTCGGATGATTGATGGATTGCCAACTCAAAAAAACACGTAAATTAGTACTAAAAAGCAAATATTGTTGCTAGTCTTTCAACTTTTTTCTTTTTAATTATTATACTCATTTGAGAATACGTTGCAGGAACTGTAGTGTTTTTGTAGCTGCTTTTGCAGAGTATATGATTGAAGGCATTCAAATTCCTGCAAGTTTAGATGATATTGATAGCATACGGAGCCGATATGGTGCATTACAGTGGCAATATAGAAAGATAAAACAAAAGGAACATGCGATCAACAATGATGAATCTACTGGAAGACTGAAAAAGAAAAACTAATCTTCTAAAGCAACAATAGTTTAGGATAACTTGCAAGTGTAGTTATTTTGAAGTTCTTGATATACTGTTGGAAGTGTTTACCTGGTGTTTTTTATGGGATACAATTGCTTAGTTTTCATTTCTATTTTTCGAAGAATCTATATTGATTCATATTGATGATTATATGATTTCAAAAACTTTTATTTTTTATTAGAATGTTGATATTGTTTTCTTTATGTATAAGCGTGTATTGTGATTTTTATACTTCTTCTATGGTAGTAGTATAGACTGCGTATGCTTTACCCTTCCTAGATCCCACTTTGTGGAAATACATTGGGTGTGTTGTTGTTGTTGTATTGGTCGAGATACACTTGAAGACTCTCTAAAACCTTTCTTGACCAATTTACATTTAGAAGTATAACATTTATTAGTTTCCAAAAAGTGCTTCTGAAATCGAACCATAAAAGAGGATCAATGTAGACCTAAAATGTAGCAGTAGCAGCTGAGAATGATGAGATCATTTACCTCAGTTCATTACTCCCCTTTGATCCATTAGAAGATGGTCCAGAATCCTAAGAACAGTTGCAATGACGAAATGATGAATATTCAAGAATAAATGAATGCTCAAGAGAAAATAGAGTAAAGAAGAGAAAGTGATTGTTTGTGTACCATTTTCTTATTTTCAGTTAACAAAGGTAGATTGTATTTGCTAATCTTTAAATGGAAATTCTGATCCAGCAAGACATCTGTTATCTTTAATTAATTGGAGAATATCCTTGATACTATTCCAGTATGAAGGAACTGCATTTCCTTTGCTATCCTTATTGCAGCTGACATCTATTGTGTCCATGTTAACTTTTGAGAGGAATTTGCTTCTACAAAACCGAGTGTTTGCAAAGATGTCCAGAATGAGTACTCAAAATAACTATCTTAAAGACAATAAACGCCTATACATTTAAAATCTGGCAAAAGAGAAACAATGAGTTGACTAATTTAGGAGAAGCAGTACAATGTAGTAGGTAGTTGTCGTGATTGAGGACATTCTAGATGCATCAAACAACATGGAATAGATTGTTGCAAAATTTCAAAGATGCATGTTGGTTATAACGTATGTCTTAGGATTCCAATGTACCATAATTATTTTATTTAGACTTTTTATTTTATGTAATATGGTAGAAATAGTCAAATAGCTAAAACTAAATGCTCAATTACAAATTGTTGCAGTTGTTATGCCAAATGATAATTCACAAATCAGATGAACTTTCTAGACTATGTACCTGATATGACTCCCCGCAGTTTCCCATTTGGCACGAATTCAAGGACTAAACATATT
>NW_025880973.1:0-2146 GCF_002878395.1 Capsicum annuum
ATAGAAGTTCTACAAGAAGGATATGAAGTAGACATGGTCATAGAAAAAGCTGAAAATTTAGCAGAAGAATATAAATATGTAACTTTTAAATATAAAGGATGTCAAAATGATGAAATGAAAATACAAGAATGTATAGAACATTTTAAAAACTATTTAGAGAGAAGTGATAATTTAGGATATAGAAATAACAAACCATTCCTTGAAAGAAAAGATGAAGACACAATTTTTGTGTTAAGTTCAACAATAAGTTATAAAGAACTCGCAGAATTAGAACCGACTAGCTCTTCAAGTGCTAGCCCATTTCAACAAACAAACCCCAATCCCAACCAATAGATTATAGTACAGGTAATGTACCTAGAAGACCAGCAATTAGGATAAACCCAGATACAGAACTTAGAGGAGATAATAGAAGACCAGCAGGTAAGAGAATGCCAATAGAAGAACCAATTAAACTACAAGAAGGAGGTAGTAAAGGTAAAATTCTGAATATAGCAGCACACGACCCACAAATGTGGGATACAGTGATAGATTTATAGAAAGAAATAGTAGCAGCAGATTACTTAAGATATTATACAGAAACAGATACGGAAACAATGTATCAATATTTGGAAACCTTTTTAGGGGAATCTGCAAAAGCCACATGGGAAAGTTTTAAGACAAATTGCCCATATGATTTCCAGGTTTTATTAAGTATGGGACCAAACCCCTATAATTTCACAAACAAAATGCATATGTTATTAATTGGAAAAGATCCAAATAGTGGATTATTAGCATTACAAAATGAAGCATTAATAAAACTAGAACAATTAAGTTTTCATATTGGGTATATATAAAGAAATTTCTACAAGACTATTTTTATTATTGCACTGTCAGCGAAAACACTTTTAATGAAGAATTAGGCAAAAAATTATTCAATAAATTACCTAGAGCTTTAGAAAGAGAAATAGAAGATAGATGGTATAAAAGAGATGGTGTAGTAGCCAACCCAAATATAAAATGGACAATAGAGCATAGAACACAACATATAATGGATATACTAACAGAAAAATGTACAAACATACAAATACAAAACAATTAAAAAGAAATTAAATGAATTTCTGTAAATCTGTTATATACACAACCCAGAATTATGATCAGAAATAATATAGAAAATATAAGACGAAACATAATCAGAAACCACATAGTCGTAAACAATACTTCTTAAGAAAATCAAAAGCTAAAAAATCGTGGTTAAATAGAGATAGACATGTTAGGAAATATAGAAATGATAGAAACTATAAAAATAAATTAAAATGCTATACTTGTGGAAGCATAGACCATTTAGCTAATGTATGTCCTAAAAGAAATAATAATAGAACTAGAAATTCTCAATTAATAGAAGACTTCCAAGAAACTTTACTAAATGTAGACGAATACATGTCAGATACAGAAAGTATATACTCAATAATAAGTATTAATATAAATGATAAAGATAATCCTAAATCTGATTCTTCAGAATTAGAAGAAGATAACTTAGTCAATGAACTAGGACAAGAGATAGAGGATCTAGACTTAAACAATCTAGTATTCAATAATTTAATGAATGTCACTCAAGAATGTATACATGAATTCTAAAGAAATAAAGGTTTAGACAGTAATAGACGTCGTATATGCAATTGGTATCCAAGTAAAGACAACAGAGCTAAATGCAAAAAATGTTACTTAGAAGCGTGTATAAATTGTATAGAAAACACTTTAAAGATAAAAATAGAACCAGAAATAAATAACGGACAAAAATATACAAATAATCAAATCCTAAATTTAAGAGTATCCACTTTAGAAACCCGAGTAAATGATTTAGAAAAAAGATTAACCATCTTAGAAAAAGGAAAAACCAAAATCGCTATAGAAGAATTAGATACACAAGAAGCTATACATTTAGAAAAATTGGAGACAAAACTTATAAATTTGGAAAATAATGACACTAGTCTAATATGCAACGAAGATAAAGAATTATCTACCATAAAAGTATTAGTAAAAATTAAAATAAGAGATGTGGAGATAGAAACTTTAGCATTAGTAGATCCCGGATGTACTAACTGTTTGATCAACAAAGAAATAGTACCAGAACATTTACTAAAAGTACTTGAAAGACCTATAACAGCCA
>NW_025880974.1:0-2571 GCF_002878395.1 Capsicum annuum
TGATAGGGATCATCTCAGTGTGGTTCATTTAATTTTTCGTGGCTATTTGGGTAGACAAACAGGCGAAACGGCATGAATGAGGCAATTTTAGGCCAAATCGGTGTGCTATAGCCTACGATTTAGAGGGTGGTCCTAGGGTTCGGCCGTGTTGTGGGCCAAAAATTAACTGGATCATGCCATTGTAGTTAGGGATCGTCCCAGTGTGGTCCGTTTAATTTTTCATGGCCATTTGGTTAGACAAATAGGCAAAACGGCTCGAACGGGGCATTTTCGGGCCAAGTCGGTGTGCTATAGCCACAGTTTCAAGGGTAGGCCCAGGGTTTAGGCGTGCTGTCAGCTGAAAATAGATCGGGGCATGCCAGGGAGGTTGGGGATTATCCCAGTATAGTTCGTTTAATTTTTTGTGGCCATTTGGGCGGACAAACGGGCAAAACGATGCGAACATGGCATTTTCAGGCCAGATCGGTGAGCTATAGTCCATGATTTTGGGGGTGAACCCTGGGGTCCGGGCATGTTGTGGGTCAAAAATTGACTGGGGCATGTCAGGGAGGTTGGGGATCATCCCACTGTAGTTCGTTTAATTTTTTTGGCCTTTTGGGCGGACAAACGGGAGAAACGGCATGAACGGAGCATTTTCAGGCTAAATCGGTGTCCTTTAGCCAACGGTTTCAGGATTGGACCCAAGTTTTGGATGTGCTATGGGGTTAAAAATTGACCGGGGCATGCTAGGGAGGTTGGGGAACGTCCCAATGTGGTCTGTTTAATTTTTTGTGGCTATTTTGGGGGACAAACGGGCAAAACAGGCTATTTTTGGGCTAAATCGGTGTTCTATTGCCCACGATTTTAGGGGTGGGACCAGGGTCTTGGCGTGTTGTCATCCAAAAATTGACCAAGGCATGGCAGGGAGGTTAGGGGTCATCCCAGTGTGGTCCTTTTAATTTTTCGTGGCGATTTGGGCGGACAAACAGGCAAAACGACGCGAACGAGGCTTTTTGGGCAAAATTGGTGAGCTATAGCCCACAGTTTCGGGTGTGGGCCTGATTTCCGGGCGTGCTGTGGGCTGAAACTCAATCGGGGCATGCCATGGATATTGGGGATTATCCCAGTGTGGTCTGTTTAATTTTTTGTGGCCATTTGGGCGGACAAATGGGCGAAACGGCGCAAACGGGGCATTTTTGGGCCAAATCGATGTGCTATAGCTTAAGGTTTAGGGGGTGGGACCAAGGTTCGTACGTGTTGTGGGTCGAAAATCGACCATGGTGTGCCAGGGTGGTTGGGGATCATCCCAGTGTGGTCCATTTAATTTTTCATAGCCATTTGGGTTGACAAACGGGCGAAGCAGCACGAATGGGGTTCGGGCATGCTGTGGGCCAAAAATCAACCACGGCGTACCAGGGAGATTAGGGATCATCCCAGTGAGACCGGGCAAGAACGGGGTATTTTTGGACAAAATCGGTGTGCTACAGCCCACGGTTTTGGGGGTGGGCCCAAATCTGGGTATGCTGTCGGTTAAAATTCAACCGAGGCATGCCAGAGAGGTTAGGGATCATCCCAGTATGGTCCGTTTAATTTTTTGTAGCCATTTAGGGTGACAATAGGGCAAAACAGCACGAATGGAGCATTTTCGGGCTAAATCGATGTCCTATAACCCACAATTTTGAGGGTGGGCCAAGAGTCCGGGCGTGCTGTGATCCCAAAATCAATCGGGGCATTCTTGGGAGGTTGGGGATCATCCCAGTATGGCCAGTTTAATTTTTTGTGTCCATTTGGGCAAACAAATAGGTGAAACGGTGTGAACGGGGCATTTTCGGACTAAATTGGTGTGCTATAGCCTACGATTTTAGGGGTAGGCCAGGTGTCCCAATTTGCTATGGGCCAAAAATCGACCGGAGCATGCCAGCAAGATTGTGGATCTTCCCATTGTCGTCCGTTTAATTTTTTGTGGCCATTTGGGCGGACAAACGGGCGAAACGGAGCGAATGGGGTATTTTCGGGCTAAATTGGTGTCTTATAGCCCACGATTTTGGGGGTGGGTCTAGGTTCCGGGCATACTATGGTGCAAAAATTGATCGGGGCATACTAGCGAGGTTGGGGATAGTCCCAGTGTGGTCCATTTAATTTTTTGTGGCCAATTGGGCGGACAAACGGGCGAAACAGCGCGAAAGGAGCATTTTTGGGCTAAATCAGTTTGCTATAGCCCACTATTTCGGGGGTGGGCCTGGGGTCCGTACGTGCTGTGGGACGAAAATCGACCAAGGCATTCCTGGGAGGTTGGGGATCGTCACAGTATGGTTCTTTTATTTTTTTGTGGCAATTTAGGCAAACAAACCGGCAAAACGGCGCGACTGGGGCATTTTAAGGCCAAATCAGTGTGCTATAGCCCACAGTTTTGAGGGTGAGCCCGGGTTTCGGGAGTGCTGTGGGCCAAAAATTAATCGGGGCATGCCAAGGAGGTTGGGGATCATCCTAGTGAGGTCCGTTCAATTTTTTGTGGCCATTTGGGAGGCCAAACGGGTGAAACGGTGCGAATGGGGCATTTTTGGGCCAAATCGATTTGCTATAGCCCACGAT
>NW_025880975.1:0-1075 GCF_002878395.1 Capsicum annuum
GTGGGAAGAGAGACGGTTAATCCTGAAGACAGTTTCGTCCTTGATACACTGCTGTTCGTTAGAAGAGAGCGCTCCTTCCCGCAGTCAAGATGGACGACATTTCTGGGTCAACTAGTCCAAAGTAACCATTCGGTCAAATGGTTAGTCGCGGAAGAACCATCATTTTGACTCCTCTAATCTTTCCCTTATCATTGGGGCCGTCGTGATCATCGGGTTCACGTTCCTTTTTAGAAGAAGAGGCACCTGAGGAGACGGACCGTCGAGATAAAGAGAGTCGAGAAGGGTCGACTCCTAGAAATTTTAGATCTATAGATCCATCTGGGTGTTGAATAACCCGTTCGATTTGAGATCTTTCGGAGTAACTCCGGATAGGTTGGGCGATGGCCTCAAAGTGCCAATCATTACTATGTAGGATATCATCCCACACTAGAGCCTTTGGAACAAAGACTGTGCTACGGTCTTAGAACAGGTGGCTCGAACTGTAAATGGTCAAGAAACTCTTGTCCAAGAAGCACAGGAAGATGCCTGTGCAACCCTTCTCTATCATATAGCTAGACATTTTGTAGGAGAACCAAAACTCTTCCAAGATAGGAGTCTAGAAATCCTTAACAATTTGCGGTGCAAAAACCTTGCCGACTTTAGATGGTATAAAGATACCTTCCTGATTAAAGTCGTTTCATGTTGGCTATCCATAGTCGACCAAACTCCTTTTGCTCTTTCGGAGAATAAGTACTTCCGTACCATCTCCTTTTGAGAGCGTCTTTCGGATGATTCCATCGGACCTTTAAGGCTTGTAGGTCCGGGACATACTCGTCATTTTCGGATCGAATGACAAAAAGGCTAGGGTCTCGCCGGGTAGGGTGGTGACCCCTTTAGGGCTCGTGAATCTAGCTTTTGGAGCTAGGGTAGTACCCATGAGGCGATAATATACACGGTATATGATCGCTATTTCTCGAGTGTTGTCCTTACTGTTCATGTTTTTAGTTTTAACATTTAGTGTCAAAACGTCCATGATGTTAGGATCATTGATATCGACCGAGAAATTTGGGTAACAGTTAAAGTAAACCGGGCCGTC
>NW_025880976.1:0-2703 GCF_002878395.1 Capsicum annuum
TGAAAAATCATTTTAAGCTTGTATAAATAGTAGTATAATATTCTGCCAAAGGGAGTTTGAATGAACCCCCTCACTATTAGTTAGCTTCCCCATCTTTCCTCATACCCATTATATTCGACCTCTTATACCTCATGTAAAAAGTAAAAAAAAAAACGAAATCAAGCATGACAAATAAAATTAAATCGAAATAGTATAAGATATAGAGGAGTTGTTTTGATATGCCATATAAGGAAATTAATCATTTTCTCATCGTAAAGCTTGGGATTAGCTATATCTCAAAATTATTTTATTTCACTATTTATAGTAAATCGAAATAGTATAAGATACTCCATGAGTTGTTTTGATACACCATATAAGGAAATTAATCATTTTCTCACCGTAAAGCTTGGGATTAGCTATATCTCAAAATTATTTTATTTCACTATTTATAGTAAATCGAAATAGTATAAGATATAGAGGAGTTGTTTTGATACGCCATATAAGGAAATTAATTATTTTCTCACCATAAAACTTGGGATTAGCTACATCTCAAAATTATTTTATTTCACTAATTATAGTAAATCGAAATAGTATAAGATATAGAGGAGTTGTTTTGATACGCCATATAAGGAAATTAATCATTTTCTCACCGTAAAGCTTGGGTTAGCTATATCTCAAAATTATTTTATTTCACTATTTATAGTAAATCGAAATAGTAGAAGATATAGAGGAGTTGTTTTGATACGCCATATAAGGAAATTAATCATTTTCTCACAGTAAAGATTGGGATTAGCTATATCTCAAAATTATTTTATTTCACTATTTATAGTAACTACTGTTTATCTCATCATGTAACAAACGACCCGGTGTCTACAAGCACAAAAGAGTGATTTTATTGTATTTTCTTGTTTTGGTCTCATAGTCTTATAGTAATCTTGGATCACTTTAGTCTTTTTGAGACAAAAAGTGATCTTTCTTGGTATTTTCTTGTTTTGTGTCAGTGAAAAAAATATACATACATATATATATATATATATATATATTTGATAATCGTAGTGTCCGAGCCAGCTTTTACGGATAATATTTTTGTATTTATTGAAATTTGAACCTGTGACGTCATAGTTGTGACTCATTTCATTGACCGCTAGGCGACACAGTTGGGTGGGTGAAAAACTTTATATATATAATATGGTTGTGAAGATGATGAAGTGTATGTCATGGCCACCATGATTTTATTGTATTTTCTTGTTTTGGTCTCATAGTCTTATAGTAATCTTGGATCACTTTAGTCTTTTTGAGACAAAAAGTGATCTTTCTTGGTATTTTCTTGTTTTGTGTCAGTGAAAAAAATATACATATATATATATATATATATATATCTTTGATAATCGTAGTGTCCGAGCCAGCTTTTACGGATAATATTTTTGTCTTTATTGAAATTTGAACCTGTGACGTCATAGTTATGACTCATTTCATTGACCGCTAGGCGACACGGTTGGGTGGGTGAAAAACTTTATATATATAATATGGTTGTGAAGATGATGAAGTGTATGTCATGGCCACCATTATTATCATCAAAGAAATATGAGGCTAAGATTACTGTGAATTGCCTTAAAGGTTTCAACTTTTTGTTAAATGAGAAAATGGGGGTCCAAGATTTTGATAGATTAAGAGTTGAAATTAAGTGGAAGGGATTGTCAAAGGGTATTTCACTGAATTTGGGGTCATTTAATAGGAGAAGTGTAAAGAAGAATTTTACTACAGAAGAGTGTTTGAAGGAAGATGAAGGGATTGTTGAATGGAATGAGGAGTTTCTGAGTGTTTGTAACTTTTCAGGTTGGAAAGATGGTGTTTTTCAGCCTTGGGAAGTTGTCTTTACTGTGATCAATGTGAGTTTCTTGATTTTTTATTTTATTAGTCATCGTAGTATTGCTCCTGTATTTTTTTGTCCTTTGATTTCTGTTACTATACAATATTTTTTGTATCTCAATTATCTTATTGTTTTGTTATAGTTTTTGTTTTTATAATATTTGTTGTTTTTGTTTATAGTTGTTGACTGTTTTGAACTGTTTTTTTTCGGTCATAGGAAAGACTCTCTAACTTTGAGATAGGGGTAAGGTCTGAGTACACTACTCTCCCTACCCTTCCCAGACCCCCACTTGTGAGATTTCATTAGGTGTGTTTCTGTGGATTTTGGCTGTTGAGTGAAATTGAAAAAGAATATTTAAAAAATTATCTTTGGATTTTCTTATGAAATAAGAACTCCGAATCCAATTCTGGGGAATTTGATTACTTCCTAATATTAGTAGAACTATGCATTCATTTCTCCTTGAGAAGGTTTATATACAGTCAAACCTCTCTATAACTGCATCGCTTGTTCGGATTTTTTTGACTGCTATAGTGGAATGTTGTTATAGAGAACATATAATATAACATAACATGAAAAATCGGTTCCACAAAAAACTTGCCCGTTATAGTAAAATGTTGTTGTTGAAGATCTCTCTATAGTGAGGTCTGACTGTTATTGAGAACTGTATGTTATCTAAATATCTAGTGCTTGTACCATTGTTGTCTTGAAATTAGGTGCTATTTGTATTGTTTTATGAATCCTGGTCATGTTATACAACTTCTTAGGATGATAAATTTCTTGAATTTCCGCAAATTAGGATACTTATTATTTGTTTTATTGGTTAGGTTGATGCTTAGTTTTGATTATTTAATCAT
>NW_025880977.1:0-2703 GCF_002878395.1 Capsicum annuum
AGAGTGAATTCATCAAGAGACACATGATGTATATGTTAAACAATACCAGTAGTAGAGAATTCTTTGCAGTCAAAATGATATCCACCAAGTATTTCTTAAATTTTGCTTGAAATTTTCCTGACCTTTCTACATGACAGATCACACTGTGAGCTGTCCTACTTTTTTTTTGGATGAGTGATGCTTGTGTTTTTCTTTTCCGGTATTTTCTTTTTCATTTTTGGGCGGGTCATATGATTCTTGATATGCCAACTTTACCCCTCACCCATATTAGGGGATTTGCTTTCTTTGAATTGGAATGCCTATATTCATATTGCTTGATGTCTATGATGATTGCAAATGTGAATGAATTTTTATAGCAATCATCGGGAGAATGAAGTCATTTTTTCTTTTGCTGTTGAGCTTCTTAAAGAGGCACATGATGTCCCAAATCAAAAGAGGCACATGATTTATGTGTTAAATATGGAAGAGAATTTGTTGCAGTTTAAATAAAATAGATAAGCATTGATTGGCTATTGAGGAGTAGACTTGGGTCCCATACCTATTTTTGGTACACCCGTGTAGTTTCGAGATGTATAGAGGAATGGTTGTCTTTCGAAGAGAACTATGTCGTTTTGAAGGTTCTTTTCTTTTTGGTATACTTCTTATGTACAACCAATTTCGGCCTTGTGGTCAATGAAATTGTTTATCCGAATTTTAAAAAAAGACTAAGTAGTGATCGAATTACAAGAATAGTTAGTATATGTAGAGTTTCAATTCACTTTTGTGTTTTGGTAGTATCCACTAAAGAAATTGAAGGATAGTATTTGTTTATAGAATATAGCGATTACTGAAAATCTAGTGCTTATGTTTTAATTATCTTATATGTTAAGAACAGAAAGCAAGCAATAGTTTAACTGGACGACAATGTAGTAATTTCCTATTAAATAAGAGCAATAAAGCAGAGGAAAGGAACCTACTCTAGAGGGAACTTACTTTGGTGAACTTACATGTCAAATCTTTTGAAGTAATAGTTTAGTTAATGTAATTGTAGTCAACTTTTATTCAGGAAATGAGGTCGGGGAGAGTCCTGTACATCTTCTAAAAGGGGTATGTGTGAAAACCTTTGTCAAAAGAGTGAAAGCCTTTTTCTCTTTTGATGTGGGTTCATACTGAGTTAGGAAGCCAGGAAGCCACAGAACTATATAAAGAATGTTTTTGAACTTAATGGAAAACGAGTGCTTCATTGCTTAAAGCTCTTGAATGATGGAAAGCATGAGCTTATCATTTATCATGAGTGGAGGGATGTTACTTAAGAATGTTGCAAAGAAGCTTTTAAGCAAGGATTACTTGATTTATCTTTTTCTTTTCTTTGGGAATTTGAATATGCAAAATTAAAATACTTGATGGTAGTTTAGAGGTGATGGATGTTCTTATAATTGATCATGTTAAAGAAGTGCAATATTTCGTGTAAGAATCATGAATGTTGACACAGATACCGGTGTAGCACTAAAAGGGAGGAGGGAGAATGAAGAGATAAATAGAGAGAGATAGGAGAAGCGATAGAAAGGATCAACTCATAAAATATATATTATTAAATGAAGTGTGTTCATCAAAGCTAAAGGAGACTTTTATTTACATATAGGGAACCTTACACAATGTAGAATCCTTGAACAATAGGAACTACTTTTTTTTGTTTGTTTTGATAAAGGTAATGTTGAATATTAGGAAGTTTATCTCCAAATAAGAGATAAAGTTAGCATTGGCCTTTCTTGTTCATAGTGGTTAGAGAGTCCTCTCAGCACAACTGTATCTAGAGTTCAAGGCTGGTAAGAGGAGAAGAATGAGACGATAAAGACAGATCGCATCAACCTTACTCCTTCTATCCCAATTTATGTGACACACTTTCATTTTTAGTCTGTCCTAAAAAAAATGCTACCTTTCTATAATTAGAAACAACTTAACAAATATCTTTAAAGTTTTAACACCCTTAACTGAATTTGCATTGATTTCTGGATTGCTTGAGCTTAATTTTATGGAAAATACAATCGTAGCTGCAGGTGTTTCATGTCCTGTAATACTTAATCACTTTGGTATTATCAGAATGCAGCAGCATCAAGTAGCACCCACTTTGTGAGTCAATGCAAAAGCATTTCGTCATAACTCAGTTGCTTAGAATAGGAAAACAATCCATTAAGTTATGTTTACTAGAATTTAGAATTAACAAACTCAAAATCCTAGCTTCGTCTTTTTTTTGTTACTTATCTACTTGAATAGAAATAAGTTCTTTTGTACAGAGCAAAATATCTTAGTCCTATGTTTGAGTTGATTATTGACCCGTCTATTTATGGGCTCAACTCATTTTCAGTTCATAAAAATTTGAGCTGATATATAGCCTTGTCAAATATTTTCAAAAAATAACTTTTTTCTAGTTGATATACATTGTATATAGCTTGATTTAAAAAAAAATTATAAAAAATCGAGTAAGCTTCAATATTTTAGAATGCAAACTTCATAAACTCAAAATCCTAGCTCCACCTCAGGTGATAACCGCTTTGTATATTTTGTTTTTGAATTTTTTTTTAAAGGGTTGACTGGAACTCAATTAGGAATTTTGTGATATATAGAATGTATTTGCTTGCATAAATTACTTTGTTATACTTGTTTGATTTAAGTCAATAGGAATTACATGGGGTTAAGTGTTGATTAATTCTCTGTTGGAACTAT
>NW_025880978.1:0-2592 GCF_002878395.1 Capsicum annuum
AAGACCAATAATATCTGTAATAGTCCAGCCTATTACTCTTTTGTACCTTCGAAGCACAGAAATAAGTGCTTCCACCTGCTGCTCGCCCAAATCAGCTACAATAATCAAGGGCATCGTGTTTCCATTACCCTGAAACACGTACCTTAAATTCACTAGTAGCTCTTTCAACTCCAACATTGGTGGATCTTCAATGGATAGCTTAGACGCTGGTGTTAGTTGATTTTTAAGATCAAGAGATAGCTTTTTAGGAGCATAATAGTAGGATCCCATTCCTATCAAAGCACAAATAGTTTTTTTATACTCCTCAATGCCTTCACGGTCAAAATTCATTAGCACTGCAGCTAAAGGTTCGACAGCAAATTTTTTCTCTCTTGACACCTCCTGCTCATCCTTATAACATACATCAATAATCGATAACACTATAATTCCTTTATTCTATTTCATGGATTAGAATACATCAAATCACACCACTTCATCATTCATCCTGGATAAGAGCTCATTAGCTCATAATTCAATAAGCATGCTTCTGATTGCAAGGAAAGGTCGACCCAAGATTATGGGCACCTTGAAGTCTACCTCACAATCTAGCATAACAAAATTTGCAAGAAATATTAAACTAGCCACCTTCACTAGCACATCATACAAAATACCAATAGGTCGCTTTATCGACCTATTCGCCATCATAAGTCACATGTTTGTGGGTGTGGGATCTCCGAAACCCAATAATTTATAAACACCTAGTAGTATCAGATTGATGCTCGCTCCCAGATCACATAAGGCCTTAGCAAAATCTAGAGACCCAATTGTACACAGGATGGTAAATACTCCTGGGTCTACCTTCTTCTGTACCAAGGATTTTGTAGAAATAGCGCTACAATGATGGATATTATCCAATGGTTCATAGTTTACTGCTCTCTTCTATGCCATAAGATCCTTAATAAATTTTATATATCCTGGCATCTACTCAAGTGCCTCCACCAAAGGCACATTCACTGTCAGCTGCTTCAGTATTGCCATGAATTTACTAAAATTTGTATTGTCGACCTTCTTCTTCAATCTATGAGGAAAGGGAGGCGGTGGTTTTGGAAGAGTAGTCACCACTGCTTTCTTTTCCTTATCTTTCCCTTTTCTTAACTCATCAACCTACTGATGATTTGAAGGAATATCAATACCATCCAGCATCTCAGCTTCTACTGGATTCAAGATCAACATCTTCTTTGATCACCTCTTCATTAATATATCTACCCACAGAGGGTCTTGGTAATACCTTACCACTCCATGTGGTAATTGCCATGAAAGAGCCATCATTTTGAAGATTCTTAACTGTATCTCTTTGTAAAGTTCTGATGCTCCTCTGATTCAATGTTGCTGAGAGTTGACTCATTTGCTGCTCCAACTATTTGATAGAAGTTGTAATACCCCATATTTTTCTAAGCTAGGAGATGAACCATTTTTCCTACGTATGAAACCTCCTATCTGATGAATAGCACTTTAGTGCATGACTTACAATGAGTATCCTAGCGATAAGATAGCTTATGATATATTAAGCATGTCCATATGAGTCACTTAAGGTAATACAAGCTAAGAGTTTCTAAATCCATCAAGTTTTAGTGTTTGATTTTGCAAGGGTCATCATTGAATGAGTATAACTCGACGTTAATATGGTATTTTGACTTATTTAGACCCACCAAATAGTAGATAATTGAATTAGATTTCCAACAATACCAATTTCGCCTTAATCCAATACCCGAGCGAAAAGTTATGCCTATTTTCGTGAGAGACAGTAAGGATAGGCGATTGGTTAGGCGCCGCCCAACCAAACTTAGACGATTGGTTAGGCGCCGCCTAAGTCAATTACAATGCCAAAAATACTCTGTTTTGAGTTATTTTGAGGGTAATTAAGTCTTTTAACACTCCTTACATATTCCTAAACTTAACCCTACGAAATATATAGCTTCTAAACACATTACAACCCTATTAACATCTCAAAGCTCATCATCCAAGAGCACCATAGGAGAAAAACAACTAGGGTTGCACAATCAAGCTTGAAGATCAAATTTTAAGGAAATTCCTCTATCAATCATCAAGAACCTCCCTTCCAAGGTATGCGTAGTGTTCATCCACGGATTTCTTTTGTCCGTGGAGTTCAAGAATCAATCTTTAAAATACAAAAGCTTGGTTGATTGTGGTGATATGATCATACCCATGTTGATGCTTGATTGTTTTGCTATATAATAGTATCCTGACTGTATATCTCATGAAATTTATGTTGTTAGTTGAAAAATATAATCTTTAGATGGATAGATAGAATGCAAGTATGAAATCCACCTATGCCTTAAAGAATGCATGCAAGGTGTTTGATATAATGCCTAGTATGCTAGAAATTCTTATTTACATGATTTCATGATATCTAAATAACAAGTTCATGTTAGTCATACACTCCAATATGAATTTCCATGCAAATTATGTGTTGTTATTATTGTGGTATAAAGCATGTATGATAATGGAGATATAAATTATGTACACAAAATATATCCATGCTTTCCCTACCATGTTTGAGATGTTTAATAAATACATAAACTATAATATCCC
>NW_025880979.1:0-1018 GCF_002878395.1 Capsicum annuum
TCAATCATAATTTTATTAAATATCACGACTAATTAATTATTATAAATTATCTAATTACTAAAAAATAATAATATTTAATAAAAATGATAAAATAGATATAAAATGATAAATTAACTATTGATGTTTTAAATTAACTTGACGTCCTATATGAAACCCACTTAATTTTTTTTTTTACATATCACTTTTTACTAAATATCTTCCCCAAATTAACTATTATAAGTCATCTAAGTATTAAAAAAAATATTTAATAAAAAAATTAATATAGACGTAAAATGATAAAGTAGCTCTTGATGTTTTAAATTAATTTGACGTCTTATATGAGGCTCACTTAAATTTTTTTCACAAATATTTTTTATATTAATTTTGCTATATCACTTTTTACTAAATATCTCACCTAATTAATTATTATAAGTCATCTAATATTAAAAAATTAATAAAAGGATAATATAGACATAAATAATAAATTAAATCTTGATGTTTTAAATTAATCTGACGTCTTATATGAGGCTCACTTAAATTTATTTTAAAAATATTTTTTATAGTAATTTTGCTATATCACTTCTAATTAGTTGTTGTAAGTAATTTAAAGCATGTTTGCTTCGCTGTGTCAATCGTGATTTTATTATATCACAACTAATTAATTATTATGACAATCTAAGCATTGCGCCACTTAAATTGACATTTGTGATTTATTACCTCACTTATAAAGGATGATAGATAGATAGCATACTAACATGATTGTTTGTGTTGTCCGCTTAGATATTTTCTTTTATATTTCATTACTTTTTAATCTGTTATATATTTGAGAATAACATAAAAATATTATAAATAATAATAATTAGCAACATAAAATAATTAAAAGGACGTAAAAAAATAAGTTGACTCCCTAAAGTTTATTACTACCATATAAATTGAGATAGAAAAAAGAACACTATAAATCACAATAATTAATAATTTAAAATATTTTTAAAAAATATATAAAAATTTAGTTAACTCTCAAAATTGTATCAATACCACA
>NW_025880980.1:0-1705 GCF_002878395.1 Capsicum annuum
TACCTTGAGCTTGATCTAAATTAGAGGGGAAGAGGTGAGGATACTTGTTACGCATATCTGCTTCCAAGTAGCTCCCTCATGAGATTGATTTCGCCAAAGAACCTTGACTAGAGGGACTTTTTTGTTCCTCAATCTACGAGTCTGATAATCTAAGATTTCGACTGGAATCTCTTCATAAGAGAGGTTGTTCTGAATGTCGATGCTCTGAATAGGGACAATAACTGCTGGGTCACCTATGCACTTCTTTAGCAAAGAGACATGGAAGACTAGATGGACTGAGGCAAGATCTGAAGGCAACTCAAGATCATAAGCTACCTTGCCAAAGCGACAAAGAATTCTGAAGGGACCGACATATCGGTGACTGAGTTTTCCTTTCTTGCCGAACCTCTTCACTCCCTTCATGGGAGAGATCTTAAGATAGACATAGTCATTGATCTCGAACTTGAGATCCTTTCTACAAGCATCTGTATAGGACTTTTGTCGGCTCTGAGCAGCCTGGAGTCTCTCTCTAATCAACTGAACTTTCTCTAAGGCGTCGAATACTAAGTTAGGACCTATGATTGAGGCCTCACTAACTTCAAACCAACTAATTGGAGATCTACATCTCCTATCATAGAGAGCTTTGAATAGAGCCATCTGAATACTAGAATGATAGTTATTATTGTATACAAACTCAATCAAAGGAAAGTGGTCGTCCCAACTTTCCTTGAAGTCAAATGAATACGCCCTTAGCATATCTTCAAGAGTCTGAATGGTCCTCTCTGCTTGACCATCTACTTGGGTACCGAGACCCTTTTGGAATGCTTTCCAAAAGTAAGAAGTGAACTGGGTACCTCTATTTGAGATGATAGATAGTGGAACACCGTGTAACCTGGCTAACTCACTTATATAGAGTTTGACATAATCCTCGGTGGAATAAGAAGTACGAACAGGAAGGAAATGAGTTTACTTGGTCATTCTATCAATAATGACCCAGACTGAATCATGCTGATGATAAGTTCTAGGCAAACCCGTCACGAAGTCCATGTTAACTTCTTCCCACTTCCAAGTAGGAATGGTGAAATCTTGCATGGAACCACTAGGTTTCTGATGCTCTATCTTAACCTGCTGACATGTAGAGCACTTAGCCACAAACTTACAATATCTCTCTTCATCTAACTCTACCAATAGATCTCCCACATATCGCGGTACATCTTAGTGGCCCCTAGATAAATAGAGTATCATGCACCATGTGTTTCTGCAAGAATTCGCTGCCTCAATTCATCTACACCTGGAACACATAGAAGACCCTGACAACGAAGAACACCATCTCCCCCTTGGGATAAAACCTCGACTTTCTCATTATGAACTGACTCTTTGAGCTTGACAAGGCTAGGATCCCTGTCTTTTTTCTCTTTCATCTTGGAAACTAGAGATGACTCTGAACTACTATGAATACATACACCACCCTCTGAAGAATCGACTAAGCGAACGCCTAGTCTAGAAAGCTGATAGATCTCTTGAGCCATCTTTTTCTTACTATCCTCAACATGAGAAATACTACCCATGGAGAGTCGACTGAGAGCGTCGGCCACAACATTGGCCTTGCCCGGATGATAAAGAACACTCATGTCATAATCCTTCAAGAGCTCTAACCACCTTCTCTGGCGAAGATTGAGATCTTTCTGGGAAAAGACATACTGGAGGCTTTTATGGCCTGTGAAGA
>NW_025880980.1:1805-25901 GCF_002878395.1 Capsicum annuum
ATGTTATAATCCTTCAAGAGCTCTAACCACCTTCTCTGGCGAAGATTGAGATCTTTCTGGGAAAAGACATACTGGAGGCTTTTATGGCCTGTGAAGACATCTACATGAACTCCATAGAGATAATGCCTCCAAATCTTCAAGGCAAAAACTACTGCTACTAACTCAAGATCATGAGTAGGAAATTCTTCTCATGTGGCTTTAACTGTCTGGAAGCGTAGGCTATGACCTTACCATACTGCATGAGGACACAACCTAAACCCACTCTGGATGCATCACAATAGACTACAAAACTATCTGAACTATTTAGAATAGCTAGAACTGGAGCTGAGGTGAGTCGAGTCTTCAACTCTAGGAAGCTCTTCTCGCATGAATTTGACCACTGAAACTTAATCTTTTTCTGAGTCAATCTAGACATAGGAGATGTAATAGAAGAAAATTCCTTAACAAACCATCTGTAATAGCCAGCCAAACCTAAGAAACTCCTAATATCTGATGGAGATACGGGTCAGGGCCAGTTTTTTACTGCCTCAGTTTTCTGAGGATCTACTCTAATGCCATCACCGAAAACAATATAGCCTAGGAATGCTACTGATCTTAGCCAAAATTTGCACTTGCTGAACTTAGCGAATAACTGGTAATCCCTGAGAGTCTGAGGAACAATCCTGAGATAGTCTGCATGATCATGCTCTGTGCAAGAATAGATCAGAATATCATCTATAAAGACTATGACAAACATGTCCAAGTATTGCTTAAACACACGGTTAATCAAATCCATAAAATCTGCAGGGGCATTGGTAAGACCAAATGACATGACTAAAAATTCGAAGTGACCATACCGAGTACGGAAAGCTGTCTTCGGAATGTCACATTCTCTAACTCTGAGATGATGATAGCCTGATCTGAGGTCTATCTTGGAGAATTAACTAGCACCTTGAAGTTGGTCGAATAGATCATTAATCCTGGGAAGAGGATATATGTTCTTGACCGTGACCTTGTTGAGCTGACGGTAATCAATACACATCCTGAGAGAACCATCTTTCTTGTGAATAAATAATACTGGCGCACCCCATGGGGAAACGCTGGGTCTGATGAATCTCTTATCTAAGAGATCCTTCAACTGATCTTTCAGTTCCTTGAGTTCTACTGGTGCTATTCTGTATGGCAGAATAGAAATAGGTTGAGTATCCAGAAGAAGGTCTATGCCGAAGTCTATTTCCCTTTCAGGAGGAATGCCTGGAAGATCTTTGGGAAAGACATCTGAGTATTCACTAACAACAGGGACTATTTCGAGGCTGGGAGATTCAGAACTAGAATCTTTAACATGCAAGAGATGATACACACACCCCTTAGAAATCATTTTCATTGCCCGAAGGTAGGAAACAAGTTGACCCCTGAATGTTGAAATACTACCCTTCCACTCGATAGGGCCTGTATCATCTAGCCTCTTAGACTTCTATTGTTTGTACTAATCATGAGCAATATCATGTAACTGGTAGGCGGCTAACTCAACACTCTCAATAGAAGTAACACCCATGATATCAATGATCTTTTGGACTTGGTCAATGAACTCCTGAGGGTCCTCATCAGACTTGGACCCATGGAAAGATAGAGGGTTCATCCGGGTAAAGTACCGAACCCTAGCTGCTTTGGGATTGGCCACTGAATTGGCTGAAATAACTGGTGGCCATTCATTTTGTACAGCCATAGACTGAGCAAGTATGGTAAATGCGTCTCTAAACTCCACATAGGAAACATGTTCGCCCAAAGGATCTTCGGGCTGAAGAGCTGGCTGGTTTCTTCTCTTTAGGGCCATGGTCTGGAATAAGAGAAGAATGGATTAGACTGAGAGTTTAACTTGTGATTATGCTCACTAGCATGACTTGAATAATGAAGAAAGGGGATTGTTCCTAAAACATCTTATAGCCTCCCGCACATAAATGTGGCGCGCAACACACACATGTATAGGACTCCACTAGATGTAGCTTTCAGACTTCCTAGGACTCTATTCAACCTTAGTCTCTGATACCAAGTTTGTAACACCCCAATTCGCTGAATCGGAATGCTATACGGTGCTCATGACCTCGAGGGACCACAAGCTAACCCATATTGATATCTGTACCTGTATACTGCAAATCATGATATAATAATGCAGAATACATAGAACTGTAAGGCCATAAAGTTCAACTGAATAAAATCATGTGGGTGAAAATACCCAAAACAACTCAATCTGAAAGCTAAGTTTGAACGTAAATCTGAACGTAAATCTAAAAGCCTTTAAACTATCTAAATAAGGAGTTGAAGGAACATGTCTCCAACTAACTCTGTAAAACTGAACTGAAGAAATAAATAAAGGTATCAAATCATATTATCCTCAAATTAATGAGGACTCACTGTGTCTCTGCGACAGGAATACTACCGCTACTGTTGGGATGGAGCTCGTGTCTCAGAACCTATGGTGTAACATAAAAAGAAAGCACCATAGCGCAAATGCGTCAGTACAATTGGAGTATTGAGTATACGAGGAAGGTAGGCTGAACATAAAGGGTTTCATGCATGAACATCACTGACTGACTAATATGAAAGTGGGAGTGCAAACACACATATATATAAACTAGGACCGTGAATACGTGATAGCATGAACTGTAAGCTAATACATGGTTTACTAATAACTGTCATGACTGATACTGAAATTGATAACATGGACGACTGTATCTGATAGTCCTGTATATATACTAAAATCTAAAGAACGCCCCGAGTTCTTTTATTGAGACTGATACTGAAACTGTGGGAAGTAGTGTTTAACTGACATGCCCCATACATGCCGTTATGGCTAAGTTGAGGTCCAATCTCTGCCCCGACTGGAGGGGTGTCAATATCATGCCACGGGTAAGGATAGCCTGTGAGTGACCCTTATCTGGCAGGTACTCAATGAGAATAGTGGGAACCCTAAACTGACGGATTAAGCCACCTCATCAACCCTAATCTAATAGGTTAAGATGTCTCAACCTATGCTGGCTACGTAGTTCTGGAACACAAGGATGACTACTAAGAATCACACCCTGAACTGGCGGGTGAGTTCCTATCCTTGGGTTCACTCGGTGCTGACCTCTACTCCCATTTTGAGGGACTGGACATGAATAACTGACTATACATGACTTAATCTTACTAAATTCCATTGACTAGCGGAAGGATACTGATATCTAACAACTGACTAAGATCATAAGGTTTTCCTGAGTCACATGACTGACTGAAGTCTATGGAATTATAGCTTGAGTTCGGATATCGTGAAACATGACATGGCTCTTGGCACACAACTATAGTTTTCGGGTACGAATACCTCCAAGACTCGATAGAAGAAAACTAACACACATGACATGACTTGATCACAAGATTTGAGTCCACAATTCACAATATCATAAGTAAGGATTTCATAATAAGAATGATTCTCAACAACTATCACATGATCGGGAATGCACACAACATGTATATACTTGCATGGCTTCAATAACATGGTCGTTCCATATCAAAACAATATCATGAGCATCTCATATAACATCTTCAATTCAAAACAATAGCATGGGGATCACGTTGAACATAAACTTAGAACATGGAATAGTCATTTAGGGCTTATTATGTCATAAAAGCATGATTTCTATTCCCTTAGATATTTTCACAAACACCTTACATGCACATCTTAGGCATAGGTGGATTGATCAAGATTATAAATATTCAACCACCAATTTCACTTATTTATATGTTAAATACCACCATATCCTCACAATAAACATACAAAGATCCCATCTTTGGCATCATCAAACTCCAACCACATGAACATCAACTACCAACAACATAAACATCATGATACAAAATTTAAAAGATGGGTCTTGAGCTTCATGGACGAAAGGAGTCCATGAATTAACTCACGCATACCATCGAAGGAAGATTCTTGATGATTGACGGAGGAATTTTCTTGAAATTAAATCTTCAAGCTTAGTTATGCAACCCTGGTTGTTTTTATCTTTTAGTTCTCTTGGATGATGAGATTTGAGATGATAATAGGGTTGTAATATGTTTAGAAGCTATATATTTCATAGGGTTAAGTTTAGGGACGTGTAAGGAGTGTTAAAAGACTTAATTACCCTTAAAATAACTCAAAACGGAGTATTTTTGGCACCTGGAACTGACTTAGGCGGTGCCCAAGTGATTGCCTAAGCTAGGTTGGGTGGCGCCTAACCAATCGCCTATGTTTGGTTGGGCGGCGCCTAACCAATCGCCTATGCTTACTGTCTCTCACGAAAATAGGCATAACTTTTCACTCGGGTATTGGATTAAGGAGAAATTGGTATCGTTAGAAAGATAATTTGGTTTTCTACAATTTTATGGGTCTAAATCAGACAAAATACCACATTAACATCAAGTTATACTCGTTCAAAGATGACCCTTGCAAAATCAAACACTAAAACTTGATGGATTCAAAAACTCTTAGCTTGTATTACCTTAAGTGACTCATATGAACATGCTTAATGCATCATAAGCTATCTTATCACTAGGATATTCATTGTAAGTCATGTACTCAAGTATGAATCACAGGATAGGAGATTTCATACGTAGGAATACTTATTTACTTCCTAGCTTAGAAACATACGGGGTATTACAATGCATCACATGATCTTTGGCCCTAAAATGGAGCATTCATCGTATGCTTATCAGAAGCAGCTACTGGTTCTGATGAAACTAATCATAACTTTTTGCTCAGGTGTCAGATTAGGTTGAAATTGGTATCCGTGGAAAGCTTACTCAATTTTCTATAATTTGGTGGGTATTTGGATACAAAATTCTAGGTGTATCAAAAGTTATACACATTTAAAGTAGACCCTTGTAACATCAAAAATACTGATTTAGCCGACTCAAAGGTTCTTAGCTTACTAAGTAATCCCTATGAAGATTTTTCTCCTCGAAAGAACTTCAAACATGAGGATATAGATCATGACACTTATTCTTACTTAGAAATAATTTCTATTAGAGCTTACACACGTAGGAACAACAATTTGATTTCTATTTTAAAAATATCGGGTGTTACACTATTGCTATTTGACTAGTCTCTTAATAGTCTCTAGACGCTATCAGGAAACAAAAGCTTCTTACTAAGGATCCAAATAACCATTTTTTAAAAATACTTCTGCACTTAACTGAGGCTGACATATTGCAAAAAGATGGTATCTATTTTGCAATTATTTCAATATCCTTCTGTTCCTTATCAAATGTACGCTAATTTTACTCAGTCCATATGGCATGTGTCTATTCTATATATATCAACTTTGTCCCTATTTCTTCAATTATTACCATATCACAATATTGGCTAAAACCTTTATTGCTTCAGGTACTAGCAAGATTTGAAGATTTTCCTACCAAAAAGGTGGAAGAAAAAATGATGGCAGCAACATCATATTCCATGTTAGACACAATAGCAACTACTCTATGAAATTGGCTGATAGTGTCATCTGTTTAGGCACTATAGCACTGTACCTTTTATTCTTCATTTCTCTGTGTAACTGTACATAATTTGAATCATTAATATAAATAGCCCATCTGCCGTGGAGTTTATCTACGAGTGTTACCATGAAATTATTTCTCTCTCTCTCTCTCTCCTTACAAAACCTTTTTCTCTTATCTTTCTTCATCCTCTTCATATATCTAGTGTGTAATCGCAAATCAATCCTCACAACTATTATCAGAGCCTAGGAGATTTATTACAATCACTGAAGATGGAAAGATTAAAGCTTGGAATTAACAAGTTTGATGGATCTGTTTTTGGTTTATAGAAAAATAAGATCAAAGACTATCTGTACCAAAAAAATCTTCACGAATCCTTAATCAGGGTGAAGCTGGAGTCCATGACGTAGGAGCAGTGGAAGCTCAAGGATCGGCAGGCTCCAGGGCTGATCCAGTTGCCCTTCTCAAGAAATATGGCATTCAACATTATCAAGGAGAAGACCACATTAAATCTGTTAAAGGCACTATCAAATATGTATGAAAAAACATCTGCGATGAACAAGGAATATTTGATGCGTAGATTATTCAATTTACAGATGTATGAGAATGGATCTATTGCTGATCATATAAATGAGTTCAATATGATTATTAGTCAATAGTGTTCTATGGAAAATAATTTGGAAGATAATATCAAAGCATTAATTTTGATTTCATCTATCCCCGAATCTTGGGATACTATTATTGCTGTGATTAACAGTTCTCGTGGATCTAAGAAGCTAAAGTTTGATGAATTCGAGATGTTGTTCTTAGCGAAAGCATTAGCAAATGAGAAACTGGGGATTCATCGGGTAGTGCTCTCAGCGTTAATCAAAGGGGGAGAAGCCAATCGAAGGGTGAGAACACACATGGCAGATCTAAATCGAAGAATCATGGAAAATATTCAAAACCCAATGTCTCATGTTGGAATTATAGAGACAAATGAGATTTTGGATAGATTGCAAGAAACCCAAGAAGAAGCAGAATCAAAAATCTAGTGATGATAATGATTCTGTTAATTCAGCAGAAGACATTGGGGAAGCTTTAATCCTTAGTGTGGAAAGGATGGTTGAATATTGGATATTGGATTTTGGTGAATATTTTCATTCATCTCTGGGCAAGTAATTGTTCCAAAAGTTCAAGTTTGAAAATTTTCGAAAGGTGTATCTTTCTAGCAACAAGCCGCTAGCAATTGAAGGAAAAGAGAATTTCTGCATAAAAACTCTAGTAGGAAATCAGTGGACATTAGAGGATGTTAGATATATTCCTGGTCTCAAGAAGAATTTGATTTCTATTGGTCAGTTGGAAAGCACAGGTTACACAAAAGATTTTGGAAAAGGTTCGTGGAAGATTGTGAAGGGTGCTATGGTTATAGCACGAGGCACAAAATCTAGAACTTTGTACACCACTACAAGGTGTATAAATATGGTTGTGTTGTTAAAGGTTCTTTTGGTTCATGTTCTGTGGCACAATAGACTAGGACACATGAGTGCCAAAGAAATAAAGATATTAGCTATAAAAAGAGCTTTAGAGGGGTTGAAATTTGTTGATATGGGTCTTTGTGAGAGCTATTTTATGGGAAAACAGAAATGAGTAAGCTTCACGAAGATGTTTGGGAACGTTTAGGGATGAAGAGAGTCAAAGAAAGTATGGATGAAAATGGTCCATACAGATGTTTGGGGACCATCTCCTGTTTCATCACTTGGTGGATCTAGATTCTATGTCACCTTCAGTGATGATTTCAGTAGGAAGGTATGGGTTTACTTCTTGAAGCATAAGTCTGATGTGTTTGATACTTTTTAGAGGTGAAAAGTTGAAGTTGAAAATCATTCTAGTTGAAAATTAAATGCCTGAGGTCTGACAATAAAGAAGAATATGAAAAGTCAGAATTCAAATAATTCTGTGCAGTTGAGGGAATCATATTAATGAGGATAGTTCCTAAGAAGGCAAGGCAGAATGGAGTTGCTGAAAGGATAAACAGAACATTGAATGGTCTTGCAAGGAGCATGAGGATACACAGTGGTCTGCCTAAGATATTTTGGGCAGATGCTGTGAGCACGGCAGCATACTTGATCAATAGAGGACGTCCTCTGGGATTCAAGATTCTGGAAGAAGTATGGACAAGAAAAGAGCTCAAGTATTCTTACATGAGAAGTTTTGGTTGCACTGCTTATGTTCAAGTTCATCTAGAGAAGAGAGATAATCTTGATACTAAGGAAATAAAGTGCTACTTTATAGGTTATGGTTCTGACATGTTTGGGTACAGGTTTGGTGATGAAAGAAACAAGAAGATTCTAAGACATTGAGATGTGATATTTGATGAAAATGTTATGTACAAGGACAGGGAGCAAAAGGTTCAAGAGACTACAAAGAAAGTAGGAGTTGAGCTTGAGTTGCCGAAGAGAACACCCAATGATGTTACCGCAGAGACTTAACAAACTCCATAGATTGTCGTTGAAGAGAAAGAGGTGGAGGAAGTGACACCTGAGCAGGTTTGGAGGAGATCATCCAGGACTATTAGAGGAACAGAAAAGTATTCACCTTCATTACATTATCTGCTGCTGGCTGATGAAGGAAAACTAGAGTCTGTTACAGAGGCCCTATAGGTGGAGGATTCAATCAAGTGGGAGCAAGCCAGGGATGACGAGCTGAGCTCACTTGAGAAGAATAACACGTGGATGCTGACTGAGTTACCCGCAGGTAAGAGAGAGTTGTTGAACAAATAGATGTTCAGAATCAAGGAAAAACTAAATGGAAAAATAAGGTTCAAGGCTTGGTTAGTATTTAAAATATATTCACAAAGGAAAGGTATTAATTATGCTAAAATATTTCTCCTGCTGTGAAATTAACTACTATCTGAATTTTATTGACTATTGTTGCATCGGAGAATTTGCATCTTGAGCAAATAGATGTAAAAACTGCATTTTTACATGAAGAATTGGATAAGGAAATCTATATATAGAAACCAGAGGGGTTTGTAGTTCCAGGAAAGGAATACATAGTGTGCAAGCTCAACAGGAGCTTGTATCGGCTAAAGCAAGCACCTATACAATGGTTTAAGAAGTTTGACTCCTTTATGAGCAAGAGCGGCTTCCGTAGGAGTGAAAAGGATCAGTGTTACTACTTTAAGAAATATACTGATTCTTATGTATTTTTACTCTTATATTTGGATGATATGTTGATTGAAGGATCCAGTATAAAGGAGATAAACTCTCTGGAGGTAAATTTGTCTTCTTTGTTTGAGATGAAAGATTTAGGAGCAGCAAAGTAGATTCTTGGGATAAGGATTTCTCAGGATAGATCTTCTAGAACTTTGAATCTATCTTAAGAGCAGTATGTTGAGAAGGTGCTGGCAAGATTCTAATTTAATGATGCTAAACCCAGGACTACTCCATTGGCAAATCACATAAAATTGTCAAAGAAGCAATCACCGAAGACATCTTAGGAACGGGAACACATGGAACTTATTCCATATGCTTCTGTAGTTGGGAGTCTGATGTAAGCTATATACTGTACTAGACCTGACATAGAACATGTAGTGGGAGTTGTTAGCAGGTATATGGAAAACCCCAGGAAACAGCATTAGGAAGCTATGAAATGGCTTCTAAGATATCTGAGAGGTACATCCAGTACTTTATTTTGTTTTGGCAATGGCAAGGTGATTTTGCAAGGTTTTGTTGATGCTGATCTTGGTGGGGATGTGGACTCGAGCAAGAGAACTTCTGGATACAATTACACCATAGGTGGTGAAGCAGTGAGTTGGATATCCAGGCTTCAGAAGTGCATTGTTCTTTCATCTACTGAGGCTGAGTATGTAGCAATAGTTGAAGTTAGAAAGGATATGATATGGTTGGTAGATTATCTAGAAGGATTTGTCAAGAAGCAGCTCTAGAATATTCTTTATATAGATAACGAGAGTGCCATACAGTTGGTGACGAACTCGGTCTATCATTCGATGATGAAGCACATTAGAAGACGGTACCATTTTACTCTGAGGGCAGTGGAAAAAGGTGATATGTGTTTGGAAAAGATAGAGAGGACAAAGAATCAAGCAGAAATATTAACAAAATGTGTTGATGTAGGTAAACTAAGGTTGTGCAAAATCTTACCCCATCGCACTGCATTCTCACAGGATAATAATCAATGCTGAAGGTTTTGACCAACACTTTGACAAAAGGCCTATTGGTATTTGGAAGAATCCGGTCTATCATTCAAAGATGAAGCACATTAGAAGATGGTACCATTTCACTCACAGGACAATGGAAAAAGGTGATATATGTTTGGAAAAGATAGATAGTGCAAAGAATCCAGCAGACATATTGATAAAATATGTTGATGTTGGTAAACTAAGGTTGTGTAACCTTAATTGGTCTTCTGTAGTTGTGTCTATAGATATTGCGGTGCGGCAAAGATATTTATGATGGAGGAATATTTTTGTATATTTTTTAGGAAGTAATTCTTGAATGACAGAATCAGTCTCCAAGTGGGAGAATTATTGGGTTATGGAGCCTAATTAATATGTGATGTACTGGTTATGTATTAATGTTCTCATGGGTACCTTTTAGGCACTATAGTATTGTACCTTCTATTCTCCATTTCTCTGTGTAACTATACATACTCTAAATCATTAATATAAATAGCCTGTTTGCTGTGGAATTTACGTATGGGTGTTACCACAAAGCCATTTCTCTCTCTCTCTCCTTACAAACTCTCTTTCTCTTATCTTTCTTCATCCTCTCCACAGATTTAGTATGTGTAATCATGAATTGATCCTAACAACTAGTATCAGAGACTAGGAGATTCATCACGATCATTGAAGATGGATGGATCAAATCTTGGAATTGAAAAGGTTGATGGATCCGATTTCGGTTTCTAGAATATACATATCGAAGACTATCTGCTCCAGAAATATCTTTATGAGCCCTTAACTAGGGTGAAGCTGGAGTCCATGATAGAGGAGTAGAGGAAACTAAAGGATCGACAGGTTCTAGGGCTGATCTGATTTACCTTGTTGAGAAATGTGTCATTCAACATTATCAAGGAGAAGACCACGTCAGATCTGCTGAAGGCACTATCAAGTATGTACAAAAACCTATCTGTGATGAAGAAGGTATATTTGATGCATAGATTGTTCAATTTATAGATTTCTAAGAATTGATCTGTTGCTGATAATATAAATGAGTTCAATATGATTGTTAGTCAACTGTGTTTTGTGGAAATTAATTTCAAAGATGACAACAAAGCATTGATTTTGATGCCATCTCTGCCTGAGTCTTGGAATACTACTGTTGCTGTGATTAACAGTTTCTTGGATCTGAGAAGCTTAAGTTTGATGAAATCTGAGATGTTGTTCTTAGCAAAAGCATTCACAAATGGGAAACTTGGGAGTCATCGGGTAGTGCTCTCAGCGTTGACGAAAAGGGGAGAAGCCAATCGAAGGGTAAGAACATACATGGTAGATCTAAATCAAAGAATTATGGAAAATCTCCAAAATCCAATGTGTCATGTTGGAATTATGGAGAGAAAGGACATTTTTGGATAGATTGCAAGAAACCCAAAAAGAAGCGGAATCAAAAATCTAGAAATGATATTGATTTTGTTAATTCAGTAGAAGACATTGGGGATGCTCTAATCCTTAGTATGGACAGGATGGTTGAATCTTGGATATTAGATT
Organism: Capsicum annuum; assembly: GCF_002878395.1. Classification (NCBI taxonomy): domain Eukaryota; kingdom Viridiplantae; phylum Streptophyta; class Magnoliopsida; order Solanales; family Solanaceae; genus Capsicum; species Capsicum annuum. The sequence goes on from NW_025880980.1 coordinate 13,009, forward strand.
ATGGTGCATATTTCATTCATCTCCGGGCAAGGAATTGTTCCAAAAGTTCAAGTCTGGAAATTTTGGAAAGGTGTATTTTGCTGGCAACAAGCCGCTGGCAATTGAAGGAAAAGAGAATGTCTGCATAAAAACTCCAGTAGGAAATCAGTGGATATTAGAGGATGTTAGATATATTCCTGGTCTCAAGAAAAATTTGATCTCTGTTGGTCAGTTGGAAAGCACAGGCTACACAAAAGATTTTGGAAAAGGTTCGTGGAAGATTGTGAAGGGTGCTATGGTTGTAGCACGAGGCAAAAAATCTGGAACTTTGTACACCACTGCAAGGTGTATAAATATGGTTGTTGTTGAAGGTTCTTTCGGTTTATGTTTGTGGTATAATAGAAATGGACACATGAATGCCAGAGGAATAAGGATGCTAGCTGTAGAAGGAGATTTAGAGGGAGTGAAGTCTGTTGATATGGGTCTTTGTGATGGATGTGTTATTGGAAAAAAGAAACGAGTAAGCTTCACAAAGACTACGAGAGTTCCAAAGAAAGTACGGTTGGAAATGGTCCATACAAATGTTTGGGGATCATCTCCTATTTTATAACTTGGTGGATCCAGATTCTATGTCACCTTCATTGATGATTTAAGAATGAAGGTATGGGTTTACTTCTTGAAACATAAGTCCGATGTGTTTGCTACTTTCAAGAGGTGGAAAGTTGAAGTTGAAAATCAGACTGGTTTGAAAATCAAATGCCTGAGGTCTGATAATAGAGGATAATATGACAAGTCAGAATTGAAATAATTCTGTGCAACTGAGGGAATCAGATTAATGAGGACAGTTCTCGGGAAGGCAAGGCAAGAGGATACACTGTGGGCTACCTAAGATGTTTTGGGAAGATTTCATGAGCACAGCTGCATACTTGATCAACTGGGGACCATCAGTTCCTCTAGGGTTCAAGATTCTGGAAGAAGTATGGACAGGAAAAGAACTCCAGAATTCTCACTTAAGAAGTTTTGGTTGCACTGCTTATGTTTAAGTTGATCCAGATAAGAGATATAAGTTTTTTTCTTAGGCTATAAAGTGCTACTTTATAGGTTATGGTTCTGACATATTTGGGTACAGGATTTGGGATGATAGAAACAAGAAGATCCCAAGACATTGTGATGTGACATTTGATGAAAATGTCCTGTACAAGGACCGGGAGCAAAAGGTTCAAGAGACTACAAAGCAAGTGGGAATTGATCTTGAGTTTTCGAAGAGTATTAAAAGACCCCGCAAATTCTTGCGTTTAAATTTATCTCATTTAGCTCTTAAAGCTTTTTAAAAGCTCCAACACTTAGAAAATTTTAGCTAAGTGTTCAACACTTAGTCTCATTTTTAGCCTTTGAACTTTGGGGATTTATTTTATGACCTTTTTTACCCCAGTTTTTTTTATTTTCAAGTTGTATTATGATGGGACAAGTCAATAGTACATTCCGGGTGAGTTTTGGAATTTTTGGAATCTGTTTAGGGCATGTTTAGATGCCAAAACAGTGGCACCATGAGATTAGCATGCGTCGCATGGTCCATCTCATAGACCCTACCATGTGATAGAGCATGCTCAAGTGTGGAGGAATGGAGCATGCGACGCATGCTCCATAGCATGCTGTCGAATTTTTCAACTTCCAGCTCAGCATTTTAAGAGCAAAAAGGGTATTTTCCCCACCCTATATAAGTTCAAAAACATGGGATTTTGCCCTTGTATCACCAAAATACACTCCATTCTCTCAAAATTCTCTCAAGAACACATTTCTATTTTTCATAGAATATTCAAGTTCAAGAATTCTCTGCATCAAACTTCGTAAAATCAAGAACTAAGGTACGTGTTGTGTCGATTTATGGATTCCTTTCATCCATAAAGCTCAAGAACTCTATTTTGAATTATGAATCATCTTATTATGTTGTGTGTTGATTATGTCTATGTGATTTATGTTGTATGATCCCCAAGTTATGATCTTTATGCAAAATTATGAAACTACATTAGCATAGGAATTGAAATCCATGAACTTGGTGATTTATAATTTGTGAATTTAATAATTCCAGCTATGCCTTAAGTTGTGCATGCAAGGTGTTTGATAAAATGCCTAGTATAGTAGAAAGCATGTATAATGACTTAATTTGGTTTGAATGATAAATGTATGCCATTTACCCATGTTCAACATGTCTTCCATATATTTGATTATGCATTATGTTTTCTTAGTGGATTGCCTATGATATTAGAATGAGATTATGATATAATTATAAGTATCCCTATCCATGTTAGATATTATGATAATCATATGCCTCACAAATTCCCTAACTTATGGTATTATCAATTGTGGACTTTAATCCTATGATCAAGAATGTCATGCTTTGTTAGTTTCCTTCTATCAAGTCCTAGGGGTACTTGTAAATGAAAAATATAGCTATGTGCCTAGAGCGCCAGTGTTATGTTTTCATGATATCCTCAGTCAAGCCATGTTTAATAGAATTCAGTCAGTCCTGTAACTCAGGAAAATCTCAGTAACCTCATGAACTCGGTCAGTTATCAGGCTTTCCATCAGTCAATGGAATTCAGAAAGCTCAATCCATGATCAATTTAGTTAATCATGTTCAGTGTCTATCCAGATGGGAGTAAGAATTAGCGTCGATTAAACCAAAGAATGGGAGCTCACCTGTTATATGAGGGTGTGATTCTTAAAAGTAATCCTTATGTTCTAGAACTACGTACCCAGCATAGGTTGAGACACCATATCCTATTATATGAGGGTAGATTAGGTGGCTTAACCTGTTATATGAGGGTTCCCACTATTCTCATTAGAGTAACCTATTATATGAGGGTCACTCACAACTTGTCCTTACCAGTGGCGCGGTATTGACATCCTTCGAATCAGGGCACAGGTTAGACCCCAACTCAGCTATTATAGCGCCTTTGGGGTATGTCAGTTAGATGACTACCTACCACAGTTTTAGTATCAACTTCAGTAAAAGAACCTAGATAGCTCTTTAGATTTCAGGGCTGTCTGATACAAGCAACTCAAATACAGTACGAAACTCAGCTAATTCCATCAGACTCAGGACTGTCAGATACAGTCACTCATGTTATCAATACTCAGATTCAGTTATCATGATTTCAGTTATTATGTATTCATGCATGCATTCTCACGTTCCTATTAGTTGGTCAGTTAGTATTGTTCATACATATGAACACCATGCATTCAACCTACCTCACATGTATACCAATACATTCAATCATACTGACGTATTCACGCTATGGTATTTTATTCTATACCATATGTTTAGAAGAATGAGCTCCAGAGCATCAGTAGCTTTCTAGTTTCTGCAGTCAGAGTTAGCAGTAAGTCCTCATCCTTCGAGGACATGATCATTACTTTATGTTATTAGTTATTTCAGTTCAGTTTTGCTAGACAGAGTTAGTTGGAGACATGTTTCTTCAACTCCTTATTCAGACAGTACTTAAAGGCTTTCAAATTTGATTTAGACTTTAGTTGTTTTCTGTTTTGTTTTGGTATTGATATACCACATTATTCAGACATTATTATTTCATCTATGATTCTGTGTGAACCTTATGGCCTTTCAGTCTTTTTTTTGCATTATTATGTTATATTATGTAGTGTTCAGGTACAAATATCAGTCATGGGTCAGCTTGCGGTCCTTTGTGACTTTTAGCACCATGTAGCATTTCGAGTACCAGATTCAGGGTGTTACAAACTTGGTATCAGAGTCAGGTTCAATAGAGTCCTAGGATGTCTGAAAGCCACATCTAGTAGATTCTTGTACATGGGTGTGTTGCACACCATATTTATGTACAAGAGGCTATGAGATGTTTTAGGAACAGTTTCCCTTCTTTCAGTATTTATGTCATGCCAGTGAGCATAATATCCATGTTAATCTCTTAGTCTAATCCTTTTCTCTTCCCTTTATAGAACATGCCTCCTTAGAAGAGAACTGGAACTCAGCCAACCCCTCATCCCAAAGATTCTTTGGGTGATCATGTTTCTTATGTGGAATTCAGAGCCGCATTCACAACTCTTGCTCAGTCAGTTGCTACACAGAATGAGCGACCAACTTTTGTTTCAGCCAACCCAGTGGCTAATTCAGTCGCAACCAAGATTTGAGACTTCACCCGAATGAATCCTCCATCCTTTTTCAGGTCTAAGTCAGAAGAGGATCCTCAAGAGTTCCTTGACCAGGTTTAAAAGGTCACAGACATCATGGGGCTTACTTCTTGTCAGAGTGCTGATCTAGATGCATACCAGTTACAGGATGTTGCTTACTCTTGGTTTAAGAAGTGGTTAGCAGAGAGGTCAGATGATACCGGGTCAGTAGGGTGGGAAGAGTTTTCTGCTGCTTTTCTCAATAAGTTCTTTCCCCTTGAGCTTCGAGAAGCTAAGGTGTTAGAATTCATCAACCTCTAGTAGGGAAACATGATTTTGAAAGAGTATTTTCTTAAGATTACTCAACTAGCCAGATATGCCCCTCATGTGGTTGCAGATAGTAGGGCCAAGATAAGTACGTTCTTTTTAGGAGTGAATGAGTGTAGGTTCGCTATGTTGAATAGTAATATGACCATAGCCAGGATTATGACTCATGCTCAGCAGATAGAGGAGAAAAAGATTAAGATAAGAGAGAAGCAGAATAAGAGAGCAAGGATAGGTAGTTTCAACTTTGCTTAGTCCAAATCTGAAGGAGGAAACTGTTCTCAGTTTTGTCCTAAGTCATCAGCTCCAGATCCTTCTTCAGATAGTGTTCTAGCTCTTAAGTTTAGAGATAAAGCGCCAGGCTCCCATTTTTAGGGTAGTATAAGCAGTGCCCGTAACTATCCTCTTTTCAAGACTTGTGACAAACGCTATTAGGATACTTGCATAGCTAGCAGTGGTATTTTTTTTCGACGTGGCAAGACAGGCCACAGAGTCAAAGATTGCCCTCAGCCAAGTCCGCAGGGTCAGCAGAACTGTTTTGTAGCTCAGTCTAGTCACCCGAATTAGTAGGGTGCCACCTCCAGTGCTACTAGTGAGTAGTGCCCAAATTGACTTTATGCTCTCCAGTCTCAGTAAAATCAGGAAAATTCTCCTGATATAGTTGCTGGTATATTACAGATTTTTCATGCGTATGTTTATGCTTTGCTAGATCTTATCTTTTGTTACTCCCTTTATAGCAAGCAATTTCAGAGTCAGTCCCAAAATTCTAGCAGAGCCCTTTTCAGTCTCTACCCCAGTGGGTAAAACCATCATCGCCCAGCGGGTATAAAGGAACTACTCGATTATGATATTTCAAAAAGTCACCTCAGCAGACTTAGTCGAATTAGAGATGACTGATTTTTATGTCATTCTCAACATGGATTGGTTTCATTCCTGCTATGCCATAATCGACTACAAAAATAAAATAGTCCAGTTTCAGTTTTTGAATGAACCCATCTTAGAATGGAGGGGTAGTACTTCAGCGTTCGGAGGTCAGCTTGTTTCCTACCTTCGAGAAAGAAAAATTATATCTGTATCTATAATCTCATACATGTTAAGGAATCTAGTTTTGAAACTCCCAGTCTTGAATCCATTCCAGTTGTAAATGAACATTCAGATGTCTTTCTTGAAGATCTTCCAGGCATTCCTCCCGAAAGGGAAATAGACTTCGTTATTGATCTTCTTATATATACTCAGCCTATATCTATTCTTCCATATAGAATGGTACCTACAAAACTCAAAGAACTGAAAGAACAGTTGAAGGATCTCCTAGATAGGGGATTCATCAGGCCCAGTATGTCCCCATGGGGTGCACCATTTTTATTCGTGTGATAGAAAGAAGGTTCTATCAAAATATGCATAGACTACCATCAACTCAATAAAGACACGGTTAAGAACAAGTATCTTCCTCCTAGAATCGATGAATTATTTGACCAACTTTAGGGTGCCAATTATTTTTCTAAGATAAACCTCAGATGTGGCTATTATCAACTCAGACTCAGAGAGTGTGACATTTCAAAGAAAACTTTCCATACTCGGTATGATCACTTCGAATTCCTAGTCATGTCTTTTGGTCTTACCAATGCTCCAGCAGCTTTTATGGACTTGATGAACCGTGTGTTCAAGTAGTACTTGGACATCTTTGTCATAGTCTTTATAGATGACATTCTCGTTTATTCCCACAATGAGAGTGATTATGCAGAATATCTCAGAATAGTACTTTGATTCTCAGAGATCATCAGTTATTCGCCAAGTTTAGTAAGTGTAAATTTTTGCTAAGGTTAGTAGTATTCCTTGGTCATGTTATTTTCGGTGATGGTATTAGTGTAGATCCTCAAAAGATCAAAGCAGTAAGAAACTACCCTCACCCTATTTCTCCATTAGATATTAGGAGTTTCTTGTGTTTGGCTAGCTATTACAGATGGTTTGTTGAGGGATTTTCTTATATTCATCCTCTATGTCCAAATTGACTCAGAAGAAAGTCAAGTTTTAATGGTCAGATCCTTGCAAGAAGATTTTTTAGGAATTAAAGACTCGACTTACCTCAACTCCAGTTTTGACTCTTCTAGATGGTCCCGATAGGTTTGTAGTATATTGTGATACATCCAGAGTGGGTTCAGGTTGTGTCCTCATGCTGCATAGTAAGGTCATAGTCTACGCCTCCAGACAGCTAAAGCCCCATAAGAAGAATTATCCTACTCATGATCTTGAGTTAGCAACCAAAGTATTTGCCTTACAGATTTGGAGGCATTATCTATATGGGGTTAATGTAGATGTCTTTATAGATCATAAGATCCTTCTGTATGTCTTTTCCTATGGAGATCACAATCTTTATTAGAGAAGGTGGTTAGAGCTCTTGAAGGATTATGACATGAGTGTTCATTATCATCCAATCAAGGCCAACGTTGTGGTCGATGCTCTCAGTAGACTATCCATGGGTAGTGTTGCTTATGTTGAGGACAGTAAGAAAAAGTTAACTCAGGAAGTTCCTCATTTTTCCAAACTAGGTGTTCACTTAATCGATACAGCAGAGAATGACATATGGGTTCAGAGTAGTTCAGAATCATCTGTAGTTTCCAAGGTGAAACAAAAGCAAGATAGAGATCCCATCCTTGTCAAGATAAAAGAGTCAGTTAAAGATCAGAAAGTAGAGGTTTTCTCCCAAGGAGGATATGGTGTATTGCGTTGTCAGGGTGAGTCAATCAAAGATCAGAAAGTAGAGGTTTTCTCCCAAGGGGGAGATAGTGTATTACGTTGTCAGGGTCAACTTTGTGTTCTAGGTGTATATGACTTGAGGCAGCAAATTCTTGTAAAAGCGTACGGGGAGTGTTACTCTATTCATCCAGGGGCATAAAGTTGTACCGTGACTTATGGGAAATCTATTGGTGGAGTGGGATGAAGAGTGATATTGTAGAGTTTATGGCTAAGTTCTCTACATGTCAGCGGGTTAAGATAGAGCATCAGAAGCCTAATGGCTCCATACAGGAGTTTACTATTCCAACTCGGAAGTGGGAAGCAGTGAACATGGACTTTATGATGGGTTTACCTCAAAATCATCATCAGCATGATTCAGTTTGAGTCATTATAGATAGAATGACCAAGTCAGCTCATTTTCTTCTAGCTCATACATCTTATTCAGCCGAGGATTACACCAAACTCTACATCAGGGAGTTGGTCAGATTACATGGTGTTCCGTTATCTATTATTCCAGACAGAGGTACCCAGTTCACCTCTCACTTTTGGAAAGTGTTTCAAAAGGGTATTGGTACCCAAGTTCATCTTAGTACAACCTTTCATCCTCAAGCAGATGGTCAAGCTGAAAGAACTATTCAGACTTTAGAATATATGTTAAGGGAGTGTGTAATTGATTTCAAGGGTAGTTGGGATGACCACTTGCCTTTGATTGAGATAGCAAACAACAATAGCTATCATTCCAGTATTAAGATGGCTCCATTCAAAGCTCTCTATGGTAGGAGATGTAGATCTCCAATCGGTTGGTTCAAATTTAGTGAGGCCATAGTCATAGGGCCTGACTTAGTATTTGATGCCTTAGAGAAAGTCCAGTTGATCAGAGAAAGACTCTGCGCTGCTCAGAGCCGACAGAAGTCTTATGCAGATATTCGTAGAAAGGATTTCGAGTTTGAGATTGGTGAATATATTTATCTAAATATATCTCCTATGAAGGGAGTGAAGAGATTTGGTAAGAAGGGAAAGCTCAGTCCCCGATATGTCGGTCCCTTCAAGATTCACAGTCACTTCAGCAAAGTTGCTTATGAAATCGAGTTGCCTTCAGATCTAGTCACAATTCATCTAGTCTTCCATGTGTCTTTTATTAAGAAGTGCATAAGTGACCCAGCAGTTGTAGTCCCTATTCAAAGCATAGAGGTTCAGAACAACCTCTCTTACGAAGAGATTCCAGTCAAAATTCTTGACTATCAGACTCGTAGACTGAGGAACAAAGAAGTCCCTCTAGTCAAAGTTCTTTGGCAAAACCAGTCCATTGAGGGAGCTACTTGGGAAGTAGAAGTAGATATGTGAACCAAGTATCCTCACCTCTTCTCCGCAGACTTAGATCTAGCTCTAGATCATAATCTTTCCTAAGCTCATTTAGTTCTATGTTCAGTATTCTTTACAAACTTGGTATTCAGTTTCATGCTCATGTTTCCCATTATAAACTTGGTATCAATTACCATTGCATATTTAGTCATGCATTCATGTATCAGTTTAGTTATATAATTATGAATCAGATATGCATGGATTCAACTTATCAGTCATGCATTAGATATTCATCAATATAATACTCAGTCAGTCATGTCAGTTACGAAATCATATTTTAGTTGTTCATGTTCAGTATGTGCTTTAGTTGGTCTCTTCTCCCCTTCTTAGTCAGTGTCATTCGAGGATGAATGTTCCCAAGGGGGAGATATTGTAAGACCCCACAAATTCTTGCATTTAAATTTAGCTCGTTTAGCCCTTAAAGCTCTGTAAAAGCTCCAACACTTAGAAAATTTTTGCTAAGTGTTCAATACTTAGTCTCATTTTTAGCCTTCAAACTTTAGGGATTTATTTGATGACCTTCCCGACCTCTTTTTTTTTTAATTTTCAAGTTGCATTATGATGGGGCAAGTCAATAGTATATTCCAAGTGAGTTTCGGAATTTTCAAAATCCATTTAGGGCATGTTTAGATTTTGAAATAGTGGCACCATGCAATTAGCATGCGTCACATGGTCCATCTCATAGCCCCTACCATGCGATAGAGCATGCGAAGCATGCTCCAATGCGGAGAAATGGAGCATGCGACGCACTCCAAGCATGCTGCCTAATTTTTTAGCTTCCAGCTCAGAATTTTAAGGGCAAAATAGGTATTTTCCCCACCCTATATAAGTTTTAAAAAATGGGATTTAGCTCTTGTATCACTAAAATACACTTCATTTTCTCAAAATTATCTCAAGAACACATTAGGATTTTTCATAGTAGATTTAAGTTCAAGGTATGTGTTGTGTTGATTTATGGATTCCTTTCATCCATAAAGCTCAGGAACCCTATTTTGAATTATGAATCATGTTATTATGTTGTGGGTGAATTATGGCTATGTGATTTATGTTGTATGATACCCAAGTTAGGATCTTTATGTGAAATTATGAAACTACATTAGCATAGGAATTGAAATCCATGAACTTGGTGGTTTATAATTGTGAATTTGATGATTCCACCTATTCCTTAAGTGGTGCATACAAGGTGTTTGATAAAATGCCTAGTATAGTAGAAAGCATGTATAATGACTCAATTTGGTTTAAATTATAAATGTATTCCATTTACCCATGTTCAACATAACATCCATATAATTGATTATACATTATGCTTGCTTGGTGGAATTCATATAATATTAAAATATGAGATTATGATATGATTATAAGTATCCCCATCAATGTTAGATATTATGATAACCAAGTGCCTTACGAATTCCTCAACTTATGGTATTATGAAATGTGGACTTTAATCCTACGATCAAGAAAGTCATGCTTTGTCAGTTTCCTTATATCGAGTCCCGGGGGTACTTGTACCCAAAACAATAGTTGTGTGCCTAAAGCCAGTGTCATGTTTTCATGATATCCTCAATCAAGCCATGTTCAATAGAATTCAGTCAGTCATGTGACTCAGGAAAATCTCAGTAATCTCATGAACTTAGTCAGTTATCAGATATCAGTAGCATTCCGTCAGTCAATGGAATTCAGTAAGCTCAGTCCATGATCAGTTCAGTTAATCATGTTCAATGTCTATCTAGATGGGAGTAGGAATTAACATCGAATGAACTAAAGGATAGGAACTCACCTGTTATATGAGGGTGTGATTCTTAGAAGCAACCCTTGCGTTCTATAACTATTTAGCTAATGTACGTTGAGACATCATAGCCTATTATATGAGGGTAGATGAGGTGGCATAACTTTTTATATGAGGGTTCCCACCATTCTCATTAGAGTAACCTGTAATATGAGGGTCACTCGCAGCTTGTCCTTACCAGTGGCGCAGAATTGACACCTTTCCAATTAGGGCACAGAATGGATCCCAGCTCAGCTATTATAGCACATTTGAGGCATGCCAATTAGATGACTACCTCCCACAGTTTCAGTATCAGTCTCACAGTAAAAGAACTCAAACTGTTCTTCAGATTTCAGGACTGTCAGATACAGTCAACTCAGATATAGTATGGAACTCAGCTAGTTCTATCAGACTCAGGATTGTTAGATACAGTCACTCATGTTATCATTATTCAGATTCAGTTATCATGTTATCACAATTTCAGTTACTATGTATTCATGCATACATTTTCACATTTATGTTAGTCAGTCAGTTAGTATTGTTCATGCATATGAACCCCATACATTCAGCCTACTTCACATGCATACCAGTACATTCAATTGTACTGACGCATTTTCACTACGGTGTTTTATTCTATACCATAGGTTCATAAATATAAGCTCAAAGCATTAATAGCTTTCTAGTTTCCGCAGTCATAGTTAGCAGTGAGTCCTCATCCTTCGAGGACATGATCATTACTTTATGTTATTATTTATTTCAGCTTAGTTTTTCTAGACGGAGTTAGTTGGAGACATGTTCCTTCAGCTCCTTATTCAGATAGTACTTAGAGGCTTTCAGATTTGATTCAAACTTCAGTTTTTTTCTATTTTATTTTGGTATTGATATACCATATTCTTTAGACATTATTATTTTATTTATGATTCAGTGTGTACCTTATGTCCTTTCAACCTTTATTCTGCATTATTATGTTATATTATGCAGTGTTCAGGTCCAAACATCAGTCATGGGTTAGCCACCGGTCCTTTTGAATTGTTAGCATTGTGTAGTATTTTGGGTACTAGATTTAGGGCATTACAAGTACACCCAATGATAATACAACAGAAGCTCAAAAAAATCTAGAGACTGTCGTTGAAGAAATAGAATGGAGCAACTAACACCTGAGTAGGTTTGGAGTAAATCATCCAAGACCATTAGAGTACCAGATAAGTATTCAACATCATTGCATTATCTGTTGTTGACTGATGAAGGAGAACCAAAGTTTGTTGTTGAGGCCCTGCAGGTAGAGGATTCAATCAAGTGGGAGTAAGCCATGGATAATGATATGAGCTCACTTGAGAAGAATAACAAATGGATTTTGACTGAGTTAACCATAGTGAAGAGATCTTTATTGAACAAGTCGGTGGTTAGAATCAAGGTAGAACCAGATGGAAAAATAAGGCTCAAGGCTTGGTTAGTTGTTAAAGGACATTCATAAAGAAAAGGTATTGATTCTGCTAAAATATTTTCTCCTATTGTGAAATTAACTACTATCCGAATTAAATTGAGTATTATTGCATCGGAGAATTTGCATCTTGAGCAAATGGTTGTAAAATCTGTGTTCTTACATGTAGAATTGGATAAGGATATCTATATGCAGCAATTAGAGGGTTTTGTAGTTCCAAGCACGGAACACATGGTGTGCAAGCTCAATAGGAGCTTGTATGGGCTAAAGCAAGCACCTAGACAGTGATATAAGAAGTTTGACTTCTTTATGAGCAAGAGTGGCTTCCGCAGGAGTGAAAAGGATCAGTGTTGCTAATTTAAGAAATATACTGATTCTTGTATATTTTTAATCTTGTATGTAGATGATATATTTACTACAGGATCCAGTATAAAGGAGATAAACTCTCTGAAAGCAAGTTTGTCTTTTGAGTTTGTGAAGAAAGATTTAGATGTAGTAAAGTGGATTCTTAGGATGAAAGTTTCTCGGGATAGATCTGCTAGCACTTTGAATCTATCCTAAGATCAGTACATTGAGAGTGCTGGCCAGATTCAGATTTAATGATGCAAAACCCCAAACTACTCCATTGTCAAATCACATAAAATTGTCATAGGAGAAGTCATCGAAGACAGCTCAGGAGCGGGAATACATGGCACTTATTCCATATGCTTCTGTAGTTGGGAGTCTGATGTATGCTATGGTTTGCACTAGACCTGATATAGCACATCCAGTAGGAGTTTTTAGCAGGTACATGGCAAACCCTGGGAAAAAGCATTGGGAAGCTGTGAAGTGGCTTCTAAGATATCTAAGAGGTAAATCCAGTACTTTACTTTATTTTGGCAATGGCAAGGTAATTTGCAAGGTTTTGTTGATGATAATTTTGGTGGAGATGTGGACTCGAGCAATAGAACTTCTTGATACATTTATACCATAGGTGGTACAGCAGTAATTTGGATGTCCAGGCTTCAAAAGTGTGTTGCTTTTTTATCTATTGAGGCTGAGTATATAGCAATAGCTAAAGTTGGAAAAGAGATGATATAGATGGTAGATTATCTGGAAGAATTGGGCAAGAAGTAGCTTGAGAAGATTCTATATACAGATAGCCAG
>NW_025880981.1:0-1037 GCF_002878395.1 Capsicum annuum
TTTATAGCATGCCAAAAGAGGTCCCAGACTTAGAAAATTTCAGCGAAGTGTTGACACTTAATCTCATATTTCCCTCGATATTACAATGGCATTATTTATAATCTTTCCAGTCTTATATTTTTAATTTTTTAGATGATTAATGATCAAGAATGTCAGTAGGTAATCTTGGGTGAGCTTTGGAAATTTCAAACATTTTTTAACTCATGTTTGGGTGACCAAAAAAGAAAGCCAATCCAATATCGATGCGTCACGTTGGCTATCGCATCAACACCATCGACGTGATGCGTTAGCTATAGCCTCGATGGTATTGACACGAGGCGTCGGTCATCACATTACTAGGCACAGATTATGTTAAGTTATAGGTTTGTGGGGGGTAATTAAGTCATTTTACTCCTACATTAAACCCCCAAAACATGAAATTCAGTCCCTCAATAGGCAAAATACACTCATTATCTCACAAATACTCTAAAAAACAAGGCCCTAGTTTCAACAACTTTAATTCCAAGTCTCAAAAATTTATCAACAATTCCCACGAATTCAACAATCAAGGTAAGTTAGGTGTTCATCCTTGGGTTTCTTTCCACCCTTAGAGTTCAAGAACACTTTTTAAAACTACAAGTTTTTAGATTCACAATTTACATAAGCAAATTGGGTTGTATTCATATTTGTAGTAATGTGTCATGTCTCCAGAATTCAGTCATGCTTTAGTTATGCATGTCAGTTTAAGTGTACTTTTTCAGTTCCTCTCAGTTCAGTTAGTGTCATTCGATGACGAATATTTCCAAAGGGGAGATGTTGTACTACCCTACAAAGTCCTAGTAATTTCAGTACTTTATAGCATGTCAAAAGAGGTCCCAGACTTAGAATATTTCAGAAAAATATTGACATTTAATCTCATTTTTTGCGTCAATATTTCAATGGCATTATTTATCATATTTCTAGACTTAGATTGTCGATTTTTAAGTTGATTCATAATCAAGAATGTCAGTAGGTAATCTTAGGTGAGTTTTGGAAATTTCAAACATCATTTGAGTCAC
>NW_025880982.1:0-1742 GCF_002878395.1 Capsicum annuum
AATATAAAATAGAACAAAAAAAATGATAAATAAAATAAGTACAAAAAAGAAAAGAAAAAGAAAAAAAAAAGAAAGAGAGATAGAAGAGAGAAAAATATATATAAAAAACGAAAAAAATAAAATATGAAAAATTTTAAAAAGAAGAAGAAAAAATGAGGAAAACACAAAAAAAAATATAAAAAAAAAAGAAAAAAGAAAAAATTGGTAGTGTTTTTGGCAAGACGAAATATGTAGTGTATTTATGTTTTTTTGAATACAGATCACTGAGTAAACGTAAATACAACAGCTGTGAATCGTATACAACAGCTAAATGGTACTATATTTATATTTTATACGAATACAGACTATTGATAAAATCGAATACAGCGGGCGTAAATTGAATACAGCGGCTATAAATGGTAATTATGTAAAATATGGCGCTATGAAAGGTGAGTTTTCCAGCAAAATGTGACTATTTTTGAAAGATCCCCTATAATATACCATAAATATGCAAAGTATGTTTTACATAAAAATAATTTATTCACACACAGTCAAATCTTTCATGTATAAGAAAATTAAAGAAATAAATTAACGGCACCCTAAAATTTAATAACAACTCATAATTTCCTATTTTTTAGGAATGAAAAATAAAATAAATAAATTAGATAAATTCCTAAGAAAAAAAATTTGTTTGAAAGATAATATTTGTTACCTAAAAAATAGGAAGCAGTGATCTGTTAATATAACATCCATATTTAAAATTTTCAAGTATGAGAAACGGCTATTAATGTAAATATTATATATGTCAAAATTGAAATTCATTAAATATGATCATGTATATTTAATTATTTTTATAAAAGTAGTTAATTGTGTTCTTTTTCCGTTAGTAGGTAAATTTTAGTTGGGTGATTTTGATAATTTATAAAAGTTGGGGCATAAAATTATATTTAATTCTTTTTTCAAAAGTAAAAAAAAAAAATTCAAAAAAGCATGGTCAAACACAACTTCAATTCTAATTTCAACTCCAACTCTAACTCCAAAAAATTACGAAGATTTGTGTCTCCAATTACACAATTTCATCCACACTTTAAGGGTACCTACTTCTAAGTTTATTATTCATTAGGTCACTTGACAATTGTATAGGGCCCTAGCTATAATTACGGGGGGCCCATATACTCATATATAAGTATGACTAGTTATATATACAATTAAAAAAATATCACCAAAAAAAAAAAAGGGATTAAAACAAAAAAATATATATATATCACCAAAAAAATATATACAATTAAAGAAAAAAGTCATATATACGATAAAAAAAAAATACTGAAATCTTTTGTTAGCATAATAAGTAGAACAATTTATATCTTCCAAAAAAAAAAATAATAATAAGTAGAATTTTACATAAATCTTTCTTGGTCTAAAAAGAGTAACAACTCATTAATTGAGACACAGCTTCATTGAGTTGTTTTAGGTGCATGTTTTCAAGTTTTAACATAACAAAACAAAGACATGCCAAACAAGCTTAAGCTCTTGTCATATGTCATGTATACTTCACCAGAATCCATAAAAAAAATGTACGTATGTTAATTCATTTTATGATTAGGCTGCTCATAATTTCATCAAATAAGCAACGAATAACGTTAATGAAATCGGCATATATATACAAGACATAATCTTCAACTTGAGGTGCACATAAATACCATTTAAAAAATTTATATAAATACCATCACATGTGGCTTTTAGCCTTTCATTTATTTCCACAC
>NW_025880983.1:0-1132 GCF_002878395.1 Capsicum annuum
GTGTTGGGTTCTATCTTCTAGAATGAACTATAATTTTTCGTGCGGAATTTCTTAGATTATGACCCACCATTGCTTAGATTATCGAATAAAATTTCCAACGATATATGGATCATCAAAAACAGACACCCGAACGATGAGTTATGAACATTCCGATCGAACCGTGAATAGTAGTGAACAGTAAAACATGCAGGAAAAAGTACTGAGGCCTAGCGTATTTTTTCTCCAAATTTAAATAATCATATCTCCTTGTACATAATGATCTGGGTGATCTACTATATATCAATGGAAATCTCTGCGAGTCCTCTTTCTGATGAAATTGGTTTCATCCAATTTGTCTATCGGAGCAAAAAGTTATGGTCGATCTACTTCAGCCTATCAAAAGTGAATTTTTGGGTCAATTTCAAATGATCATAACTCCTCGTACACAATGATCTGGGTGAGATACTATATATCAACAGAAATATATAAAAGTGCTCTTTCTAATGAAATTAGTTTCATTCAATTTGGATATCGGAGTAAAATGTTATGGTTGATCTACTTCAGACTATCAAAACAGTGCACCAAAGGACAGATTCGAGAATTATTTGATTTTTAGGGGCGTTTTTGTCATTCTCCCTCACCCAAAATCCATCCAAACCCTATATTAAAGCCTATTAGAAGCATTATATGTTATGTTTCATCAAATTACCTCAAAAAGAAAATCCTAAGCTCCTATATCCAACTTCAAGAACCTCCAAAGTTCACCATTAATTCTGCAAATTTAATCAATATTCGAAGTTCCTAGTTCAAAAACTCCAAGAACCATCATTCAAAGGCACGATTAACATCTCAAAAATGAGTATTGATCTAAATTTCATCATTCAAGTTATGTGGGGTTTTTCAACAAGAACTTTGTTTCGTTCAAAAAGAAAACCCTAAGCTCCAACATCCAACTTCAAGAACCTCCAAAGTTCAATATTAATTCTGCAAATTTATTCAAGATTCCAAGTTCCTAGTTCAATAACTCCAAGAACCATCATTCAAAGGCACGATTAACAACTCAAAAATGAGTATCGATCTAAAGTTCATCATTCAAGTTATCTGGAGTTTTTCAATAAGAACTTTCTTTCGTTCTTGTTCCCAAAAGTAATTT
>NW_025880984.1:0-1693 GCF_002878395.1 Capsicum annuum
ATTTCTTTTTCTGATTTCTCTATATAAATAGAAATAGCTACACCTTATGTCTTGGAAAGATCTATGTCTTTTCATATAGCGTTTATAAACTTTTGCGAATTAGTAGGTAATTTTCCCAAAACCTTCTTGCTCTGATACCAAAATAGTGGTATATTTCAATAATATTATATTTCAATAAAATAATATTATATTTCACAAAGATAATAAACGAGGATATATTTCAGTGAATAATGATTGATTTTTTTGGTATATCAGTTTTTAAAACCTATTCAGTACTCCCTCTTTCCTACTGTTTCTTCATGTTTATCATTCTTATAGTTTATACTTTCCCCAGAGTTTTTTTTTCACTTTACCCTGTTCATCTCTTCCTCTTAATCTATGTTCTTAACATCTTACTTCTTTAACCACACCCCGAAAAATTTTTGTCTGGCAGCTAACACTCGTCCTTTGTCTATTTTGCAGACCTGTTGAACTATCAAGGCCAAAATTCCTAGGAATTTACAGGTTAATCCATCGTTGTTATTAAGAAATTAAGAGGCTAACCATATACTAAGGGTAAGAATTTTATAGATAATTTAATTTACATGATTTACAAAAAAATATGTAGAATAACTTTAAACATGGATATAAGAACATGAGTATAAATATTTTTTGTGGGGAAAATATGTCAATAAGAACTTACATGAAGTAACTAGGAGAGAGGTTTCCCTTTTGGGAACCCCTTAAGATCGAATAGAAAACTTGGAGCTTTTATTTAAATCACAATGATACAAAGTTTATACAAGAAAGACTGGCTTGGATAAGTTTTTTGGGAGGAAGGGTTGAAACATTTCAAGTAGGTTTTGAAGTTGGTTAATTTCACTCTGCCCTCCTTCTAAGAAATGTACGCCTTTTATAGGCAAAAACTAGATAAAGTAGTGGTTCTAAGGATTACTATGTGGCCTAAACACATGTGGTCGACACTTAAAGATAAGAGATAAGAAAGAATCTTTAATAATGCAAGCCGGGTACTCTTTTGGGCCCCATCGTCACATGCATTATTAATTCTTCTTTTTGACGCGTGCTTCAACAGTTTTTCTTTCTTTTGGAAAGTAGTGATAAAGGAAGCACTCTGACCAACCTGATTATTACAAGACATAAAGTGGGCATTCCTACCTGACTATACTAGCTAATAATACAAATTGTATATTGTCTTATGTATCCAGGTTGTGCAGGGCAATTGAGTCGAAGCTTATTCCTGAGTCATCGTCTTCATATGGATCCTGAGCGTCCTGGAAGTGTGCAATACTATCTTCTTCGTCTGATCTTGCTGAATTATTATCTGTATTGTTTATCTTTGGGACAGTTCTGTCTAAATTAGTGGGTTGTCCGTCTGGCTGTCCATTCATATGTTTATCTTGTGTCTGGTTGCTGAAGAATCTATCTAAAGTCTGTTTAATTATACTCTCTATTGTTTCATTTTTTCTTTTAGATATTAAAGTCTTCTTTAAAATCTTATTTCCTGATCTTGTTAACTTATTTTTTGATGAAAAACACCCTTCATCTTCACTTTTTGGCGCCATTAACGGGTTTGATTTGTCTTTACCGATCACCATTTGAACCGGACTAGCTGTACCAACATCCGGTACAGTGGATTTCTGAGCATTTAGTGGGAAATGCACACCCTTCTCATCCATTTTTTGAGGAGATGGAG
>NW_025880985.1:0-1824 GCF_002878395.1 Capsicum annuum
GACAATTTATTGCTGATTCTATTGTTAAAATTGCTGGATATTATGGTTTCGAAAATAAAATTTTATGTATTCGTTTTGATAATGCTTCTAACAACAAGACTGCTATAATAAAATAAAATCAACGCTATCTCCGCCCTTGCTTGAAATTTTTCATATTAAGTGTGCATGTCATATATATAATTTAATTGTAAAAGATGGTCTTGAGTTTTTTGAGCTTTATATTGAAAAAATTCGTCTTGCCATTGATTTTATTCAAGGAAATAATCATAGATCGAGAATTAGAGAATTTAAAGTTAAATGTCAAGAAAATGGACTTACACCGATTTTGATGCCTGAGGAAATTGATACTAGATGGAATTCTACGTATGAATTTTTAAAAACTTGTTATAAATATAGAATTCCTATTACACTAGCTTTTAACCAACATTGCGGTTCATTTGCTGATTCTGCTGATTGCATGCTACATAATTCTGATTGGGTTGTAATTAATGATCTTGTTAAGTTTTTAGAAAAATTTTATGTAGCTACGATTGAATTTTTCGGTGCTTATTATCCTACTGTTTGTAATATTTTGGCATATATAGCCGATATTTCTGGTTTGCTCAAAGAATATAAAAATAAAGAAGGTTATAAAGAAGTTGTTGGCGCCATGTTTATGAAATTTAAAAATATTTTTTCCCGATTCCCCTATTTACTTAGTTGGTGCTATGCTAAATCCGTGCATGAAATATAATAATACGTGTCACTTTAGTACTCTTATTTATACTAACTTAGAAATAAATACTAACCATAATTCTGAACAAGTACAACCTGATTTGTGGACGGCTACGACTGATGCAAAGGATTACATAGAAAAATTATATAATCACTATGTTGATTTATTTGATTTAGCCGTACCTACAAATATCACTCCAACTGTCGCTCTTCATCCTCCTGAGGAGCCATCATCTTCTAAAAGTCCGGCACATAGTAGTTTTTCTGATTCGTTTTATGATTTAAATTGTTGGAACAGTGTTGATGAGAGAACTTACACATCAACTTATCGGGAGAGCTGAAATATTATCTTCGGACAGCACCAGAGGATCGTAGACGATGGATCAACACGTTGGATTGGTGGAGGAGTAATGAAACACAATATCCTGTGCTTTCAAGATTAGCTAGAGATATTTTGAATGTTCCAATGTCAACCGTTGCATCAGAGAGTGCCTTTAGTCAGGGACGATAACAGCTTGGAGACAACCGACACTCATTGGAAGCAATGCAATGAATGTTCTAGTTTGCCTCAGAGATTGGATTAGAGCGGAAAAATGAAACCAAGGAATGGAACCGGAGCCGAGCGACGAGCTGAAACTTGAAGAAATTATGACTTCACGGGAGAACTCAGTAGAATCAAGTCCAATGAATGGTTTTGCCCCCGTTGACTTCGACTATCCTATGCAAGTTCCCATTAATATTAACATGAATGAGTTGGAAAAAATGATGCATAATTTATAGATTTTCCATTCATGTAAATTATAAATTTTTTGGATCATTTTGCAATCAATAAAATTTCCCAAATTCATTCACTCCTTAGTCCTTACTTTTTATATTTTTTCATTTATCGATTTAAAATTTTAAATTGAATTTCTAGTTTTCTACTTTAAATTAAAAACTTACTTCTAATATATTATTAATTTACTACCAAATATTATTAATTTATTATATTAAGTAGCATATGTTTTGTATATTTGTGCAAATATCTTCTATAGAAGTGTATATTTAACGTATACATGTGTATATGTTTTATAAATTAGTATATAAGTATATCTATATATATTGTAATGT
>NW_025880986.1:0-1056 GCF_002878395.1 Capsicum annuum
CTTTCTTATTTTGGTAATTCTAGCAACATTTGTAAAGAGACGCACTTTCTTGTTTGGGCAATTCCAGCAATATTTGTAATGAAACACACTTCCTTATTTGGTAAATCCAACAACATTTATGAGGAAACACACTTTCTTGTTTGGTAATTTAAGCGGTATTTGTAAGGAGATGCACTTCCTTGTGTGGAAAATTTCAGCAACATTTGTAAGGAGACACACTTCTTTGTTTGGGTAATTCCAGCAACATTTGTAAGGGGACGCACTTCCTTGTTTGGACAATTCAAGCAACATTTCTAAGGAGACACACTTTCTTATTTTGGTAATTCAAGCGCTATCATAAGGAGGCGCACTTCCAAATGAGACACACTTCCTTGTTTGGTAATTCGATCGGCATTTGTAAGGAGACGCACTTCCTTGTGTAGGAAATTCAAGCAACATTTGTAAGGAGATGAACTTCCTTGTTTTATAATTCAAGCAACATTTGTAAGAAGACGCACTTTCTTGTTTGGTAATTCGATTGGCATTTGTATGGAGACACACTTCCTCATTCGGGTAATTCTAGCAACATTTCTAAGGAGATGCATTTCCTTGTTTGGGTAATTCAAGCAACATTTGTAAGGGGACGCACTTCCTTATTTGGACAATTCAAGCAACATTTGTAAAGAGACACACTTCCTTATTTTGATAATTCAAGCGCTATCATAAGGAGACGCACTTCCAAAGGAGACGCACTTTCTTGTTTTGGTAATTCAAGCAATATTGGCGACGCACTTCCTTGCTTGGGCAATTCAAGCAACATTTGTAAGGAGATTCACTTCCTTGTTTGGTTAATTCAAGAAACATTTGTGAGAAGACGCACTTTCTTGTTTGAGTAATTCAAGTGGCATTGGTAAGGAGACGCACTTTCTTGGTTTGGTAATTCAAGCGGCATTGGTAAGGAGATGCACTTCCTTGTTTTGATAATTCAAGCAGCATTGGTAAGGAGATACATTTCTTTTATTGGGTAATTTGAACTTTGCTTTTGGGTAATGCACTTCCTAGCAGTCCCCTTGATTT
>NW_025880987.1:0-3547 GCF_002878395.1 Capsicum annuum
CCTAGGGGTTATTTTGGGGCGTGACAAAGTTGGTATCAGAGCCTAGGCTTTAGGTCCCGGGTCATGGAGCAGTGTTTAGTAGATTCTTGTTCATGGGTATATAGGCGCCCGTACTTATGAATTTGAGGCTACAGAACATCTAAGAAGTTTTCCTTTTTTATTCATTATTCGTGCGTTGAGTTGAATTAATTCTAACCTTTAAATATTACTTCGTAGATGGTTAAGAGACGTGGTTCTTCCTCCACTAGCCGATCTAATGCTCTTGCTGGGCGTGGTGCTGGACAGGATCCTATGCGTAGGGGTGGCGAGTTAGGTCTCATCCAACTAGGCCTCGAGCAAGGATACAGACAGGTGCTCAGTCTGGAGTTGGGAATAGGGGGCAGCCCCAAGTTGTGGCTTCTCAGCAAGCGCAAGACCAAGTTGATCGAGATACTCCAGCTGCAGTGCTAGTTGTTGCACCTACTGTTACATTGCCGGCAGATGTGGTGGTAAGAATGTTGAATGTACTTGAGGCATTGGTGCCTAATCAGGGTCGAACTTCAGCTCCTCAAACTACTTCGCAGACGCAAGTAGAAGTTCAGTTCAATGTTGCAACCTCTCAGGCACCTTTACCAGTTGATTATTCGGTTGCAGCTAGATGGCAACCCAAGGATCTAAAGAATTTCATGGATCTTAAGCCACTGGAGTTTGATGCTACACCGTCTTCTGTAGAGCCTCAAAATTTTTTAGATCGCTGCAAGAAGATACTGACTACCTTAGGATTGAAGGAGGCTCGTGGTGTAGAATTTACCACTTTTCTATTCTTGTGGTCGCCTGAGGCTTGGTGGACTTCTATTTTGAGGGGCAAACAAGCAGGACTATCACCATTCACTTGGTCAGAGTTTTTAGCTATGTTCTTGGTTAGATTTATTCTCTTGAGCAAACAAGATGACATGAGATGCCTGTTTAATGAGTTACGATAGGGATCTATGACAGTCATCAAGTACGAAGCTAAGTTTACTGAGTTGTCCAGGTATGTCCCATCTTTAGTTGCAGATTATAGAGAGAAAGTAAGATGATTTATGGATGGACTTGAGGCTCGTTATCGTGGTCTAGTGATACGCAATGTGCACAATGGATCCTATTCTGAGGTGTTTGACACTGCTCTCTGTTCTGAGTCCTATTATGAGATAGAAAGAAGTAATCGAGAAAACAAAAAGGCACGTAACTTCGGTGGGTTTAGTGGTGCTACATTTGGAAATAAGAGTGGTTTTAATCGTGGACATTCTAGCCTACGTAGTCAGAGTCAGTGAGCTAATCTTCAAGAAGTAGTTATCCAGCTAGACAAGGGTAGCAACAGAAGACATAGAGAAATGGTAGCATTTCTTTCAGTCCGGGCAACATTCAAAATGTTCTAATAGTGGCAGGAATCATAGTGGACGTTGTTTTGGAGTTGACGGTCCTTGTTATACTTGTGGTGAAAGAGGGCATATTACCAAGTTTTGTCCTAAGGGAAATTCTGGTTCTAGTCAAACTACTGCTCAGATATAGAGAGATGTTGCAGGAACTCATGCTCACACCCAGCCAGCTAGGAACACTCCACAGGGTGCTCGTGGACAGGGTCGACAGGGTACTCAGGTTTCGCAGGTAAGAGGTGGACCACCGAGATTCTTTGCTATGGCTAGACAAGACATTGAGGCATCTAATGTAATGGTCATAGGTATTATCACTGTAAACTTTCATGAGGCTTATTCTCTTATTGATCCCAGTTCTACGTATTCGTATGTGTCCCTATCTTTTGCTTTATTCTTAGAGAGATGGATTGAGACTCTTGTTGAGCCATAAATCATTACGACCCCAGTAGGGGAGACCTTATCAGTGGATAGAGTTTATAGAGATTATGTGATATCTATTCAGGATAAGGACACCATAGTTGATCTACTTGTGTTACCAATGACTGATTTTGATGTGATTATGGGTATGAATTGGTTGGCGTCATGTTATGTTTTGGTTGATTGTTATCCTAAGCTTATACGTTTTGATATTCTTGGAGAAATACCTTTTGTGTGAAAGACTCAGAGAAAGATAATATCCTATGTAAAAGCCCGCCGAATGATTAACCGTGGGTGTTTGGGTTTTATCGCTACCGTTCATGACACTAGAGCAGAGAAAGTTTCTATAAATAATTTTCCCATTGTTCAGGAGTTTATTGATGATTTGCCCGAGTTACCTCCAATGAGAGAAATTGAGTTTAGTATTGATTTAGTGCCAGAGACTCAACCTATCTCTATTCCACCATACCATATGGATCCTGCTGAGTTGAGGGAATTGAAGGTTCAACTTCAAAAATTGTGTGATAAGGGATTTATCAGGCCTAGTGTGTCACCTTGGGGTGCACCTGTGATATTTGTGAAAAATAAAGATGGAACGATGAGAATATGTATTGACTATAGCAGTTCAATAAGGTGACAATCAAGAATAAGTATCCCTTGCCTCAAATTGATGATACAGGGTCCTACCCACTTTTCTAAGATTGACTTGAGATCGGGTTATCATCAGCTGAGAGTCAAGGCCGAAGATATCACTAATACTGCTTTTCGGACCAGGTATGGACATTTTGAATTTTTAGTGATGTCTTTTGGACTGACTAATGAACCTGTAGCATTTATGGACCTCATGAATAGGGTATTCAAGACGTATTTAGACCAATGTTTTATTGTATTCATTGATGACATTTTGGTTTACTCTCGAAGTGAGGTGGAGCATGAACAACACTTGAGAGTTGTGCTGCAGACACTTAGGGAACACAAGCTTTATGCTAAGTTCTCAAAGTGTGAGTTTTAGTTGGGCACAGTTTCCTTTTTAGGGCATGTGGTGTCAAGAGATGGGATTCATGTCGATCCAAAGAAGATTGAAGCAGTTCGGGATTGGCCTCAGCCTAGTACTGTTATGGAGGTACGTAGCTTCTTGGGTTTACCTAATTATTATAGAAGGTTTGTAGAGGGCTTCTCAAAGGTGGCTTCTCCATTGACACGCTTAACTCAGAAGGGTGTCTTTTTTCAATGGTCGGGTGATGTGAAGAAAGTTTTCAAAAATTAAAGACGGCATTGATTTCGGCTCCAATTTTGACCTTACCTACGACAAAGGGTGGTTTCACTATTTATTGTGATGCATCTCAAATTGGGTTGGGTTGTGTTTTAATGCAGAATGGTAAAGTGGTGGCATATGCTTCTAGACAGCTAAAGGTCCATGAGAAAAATTATACAACTCACAACTTGGAATTGGCCATGATTGTATTTGCATCCAAGATGTGGCATCATTATCTTTATGGTGAGCCGTGTGAAATCTATACTGATAAAAAAAGTTCGCAGTATTTATTCAAGCAAAGAGATTTGAATTTGAGACAAAGATGGTGGTTAGAATTGCTTAACGATTATGATCTCACTATCTTGTATCATCCTAGGAAGGCTAATGTAGTAGCAGACGCTTTGAATAGGAAGTCTATGGGAAGCTTGGCCCATTTTGCTGCTGAAAGACGAACTCTGGTTATGGATGTCCAGTCTTTAGC
>NW_025880988.1:0-1092 GCF_002878395.1 Capsicum annuum
GAAATGAGGCTAACATGACTTTATTGTGATCTCAGGTAACATGGCTCCGAAAGGACGACAGGGAAAGGAGAAAGCATCCACCTCACAAAAAGGTCAAAAGAGGTCAAGAAAGGACCAGGCTGATTTCTCCTCTCATCAAGTGCCTCGACGTACTTTTGGGATTAAATGGGTTCTGGAGGAGGAAGGGAAGGAATGGTATAGACACAATAAAGTGAAGAAATATGTCCATGTGGAGTTGATGCAGAAGGAAAGTTTAGCAAAGAGAGACCCTCGCATTTTGGCTAAGATTATGGCACTAAATCTTGACTTTATCTTCCGAGACATGGGCGAATGTAATCTTGATTTGACTCGAGAGTTTTATGCCAACTGGTACTCAAGGACTACGGGTAATGAAGTAAAGATTCGGGGGCAAGTCTTGCAATTGAACGCTGATTTCTTCAACTCTTTCCTGGGTACTCCAAGTGTGGATCAATCACCACTCAAGGAGCTCTACAACAGACAGAGCTACAGAGCCATCAGACATACGTTGTGTGGATCAAGGTCCATGACCCGGTGGACTCGTCATAAAGATAATGCTCATCACAATACTTACCCATATGCTTGTTTGAACAGAGAAGCTCGCATATGGTTAAGAATAGTCAATTCCTGCTTGATTTCTGGGACACAATACACTAAGGTCACGCGTGATCGAGTCTGCTTGGTATATGCTCTAATGACGAATGTTCCCATCAACATTGGTGCAGTTATACGAACGTCGATGCGAAAAGCAAGGTTGCACAAAAGGTCTCATTTCAGCTTCGGCAACTTGTTGACTGTAATTTTAAGGAAAGAGCACATTGAGGAGGAGCCAGCAGACCATAAGTTGCCACTTAACCCGAAGAAGGTAGATCTCACGAAAATCAAAGATCCAGAAACTGGTCAAGGCATCAACCTTACCACTGCTGAGAGACATGCTCGAGACGAGAGTTTTTTCCGCCATCTGTATGGCATGACTAGGTTTACCATGATGAATGGGGGTCGTGTGCCGACTGATGTAGAGCTTCGGCAGCTGGACTATGACTACCCGCTTAATGAGCATGCTCGGGCCATGTG
>NW_025880989.1:0-1177 GCF_002878395.1 Capsicum annuum
TTTTTTTTTTTGCTGTTATACCATAAGTCTCCGTAATTTGTTGCTTGGTTCCTAGCTATAACATATAATTTTTATATATTTTATAAACTTCTCAATATAGCTTAGGGTTTGCTCAAAAGTTATTAAATTCTCGAGAATCCACTCTAAAGCTTTAAATCCGTCTATTATTATTCGTCTAGCTATTTCTAAAAAGAAACAAAAAGACGGCATAACTAGAATAATATTTTTTTTCGTAAACCAAATTATTATCACACTATATTAATACTTCTCAATCAATACACAAACGAAACATAACAATACGAATTTATTTTTCTTTTCTCAATTAACGCTTTACTATAAAAAGCTCATACTGACGTCTCTGAATACGATAATTGAACTTGCTTGATCTGCTATAATTTATCCGGTGCGTCGACCGCCGGTGCCATTTTCCCTTTGGCAATTGAAATAAACAGCAGCAACAGGTGATCCAAGATTGTATAGTTCTGCAAATTGTCTTGTATTGAAATTTTGACGCCAATTTGGTGCATAAACTGTTTCTCTTCCTAATTGACGAAATAGAGAAAAAACCATTCTATGTATTCCCATTAGGAGTGTCAAACGGGCCGGGCTTGGCCAGGACAACCCAAAACTGGCCCGTCTATTTTAACCGGGTAGAGGGCAGGTTAAGGACTGATTTTGGTGCTGGATGGTCCGGGCTGGGCCGGGCCCAACAATAAAAAAATTAAAATCCACCCTAACCCGGCCCACTTAATACAACCCGGTCAAACCCGATTAAAAACCGGTCAAACCCGTTTAAAAAAAAATAAAAAATCCAATATACACTATATACACTACAATTATATACACTATATACACTCCAATATACAAAATATATTTTTAAAAAAATATATAAACAATTACACATATATACGTACCATTCAATATATAATTATATATGACTATACGTATTACTTTAAATAAAACATATACTATATATATACTACAATATATATATATATATATATATATATATATATATATATATATATTTATATACTAATTTATGAAACATATACACATTTATACGTTAAATATATACGCTTATAGAAGATATATACACATATATACGCACCATTCAATATTTATGTACTACTTTTCTACTTTAAATAAAACATATACTACAATATATATATATATA
>NW_025880990.1:0-1747 GCF_002878395.1 Capsicum annuum
GTTAAGATATGTCATAGGGGACAGGCCAAATCCATACGACAAGAGCTGGACCGAGGCAAAAAGTATTCTTGCAGTCATTAGTGTGAACGACATGTATTATCGGGTTGTTGAGATACTACTGGAGGAGGGAAAGATCAATGTTTATGACTCCAACGTACCTCTCATCGACGATTTTGATCTTTTTCTCCTCGTAGAGCCACTGATGGTGTTGTTGCCCATCTTGTTGAGGGAGAGTAAACTGATGAATCATTTGCCAAAAGAAGTGTTGATGAAGAAATCATGGAATTTTAAAGGTCGAAACAGGGGAATGGTCCTTCCAAAAGATGATGTCACTAAAGCGAGAGGCTCGCACGCTCTTGCACACATCAAATATTTGCTGACCGGCACAGAAATGGCCGAGCCAATGACTTTTTTGTACGACAACACTGTGTCAAACCTGGAAGAGGTCTGGGCTTATGGGGTACTAACTGGACGCTTAAAGCCTATGCATATAGAAGAGCCTGTGAAGTAGAAATTTTTAATTTCAAGTCACCCTTCACTTTATTACATGTACATGTAGTGACAATAATTTTTTTTCAGATGAAAGTTGAGTTTTTTATAATGCAATAGATTAGATTGTCAATCTGTTGCAATAGTGTAAAGACCTATTTGAATAATCTAATAATCTAAGTCTAATCTGTTGCAACAGTAGGAAGACCTGTTTGATAATTTCTATGAATAATCTAATAATCTAAGTCTAATCTTTTGCAACAGTGGGAAGACCTGTTTGATAATTTCCACAGATGACCTAAATTTTACAACATATGCCTAAATCTTTTTGATATTTTCCAATAGTTACGCTTGAATATCCATGTGCTCGTCGACAACAAACCAGTAGCAAATATACACACCACCATGAAAATTTCAGCAATTAGGCTTCAATATCCATGTGCCCAACAACACCAAAACAAACCCCAGATTACACGTTTTACTTGTGAAGGGTGTCATTCTTCATACCAATCAAAGTAATCGCATCCACCCAATTTCTATAAAAAAGAGAACACAATTACAAAATAATTACAAGTCAATAATTAATTAATTAAATAAAAAAATATTACCTTTGAAATCTTACAAGTAAAAAACCTACGATCCTAATTTTGTTAAGTCCAAGAGGTCTTTAACAGAGCTTCATGGCCGCACTTACAATATCAAAAATCTTTATCACAAAAAACAGTGGAAGATGCGCTCAACATTGTCAAGGTCAGTTGGAAAAAATGAAAGTAATAATTTGAAGAATTTGTATAGATAAAAGAAGATGGCGATGAAGAAGAATATTTGAGAATTTAGGGTTAAATTTTAGGAGGATTATGAATATATAAGACAATGGGGGAAAAAAATGACCGTTGAGGGCCAAGCGACGGCAAGTCAGCGAAATGTGCTAGGACTGACACTAGCACATTTGATGCCTATTTTATTTTATGTGTTTAAAATGAACATGTCTACTTGATGCCTATTTTATTTTAGGTGTTTGAACTGAACACTGTCGATGGGTTGAGCCTTTTTTATTTCAATTCACTTTAACCTTTTTACATGTAGTGGTAATTTTTTATGTCCAACAAAAGTTGAATTTTTATAATGCAACAGATTCTCCATCGGTTGTAACAGTTATCCTACCTGTTCTAATATATAGTTTATCTATTGCAATAGGTTGGTCATCTGTTGCATTATCTCGATGTTTTTATCTAAAGTAAGACCTATTTGATAAATT
>NW_025880991.1:0-2834 GCF_002878395.1 Capsicum annuum
TTTGGGGCTTCTTCTACTTACTTGAGTAAAATGAATTGTGGCATGAACGTTTAGGACATGTCAGTTACATAACTTTATGAAAATTGATTAACTTAGAAGTTCTGCCTAACTTTGAGTGCAATAAATCAAAGTGTCAATATGTGTGCAAATTTAAGTATGCTAAGCATTCATATAAGTCTGTTGAAAGGAATTTCAATCCCTTAGACTTAATCCATACCGACATTTGTGATAAGAAGTCAACACCATCTCGTGGTGGAAAAAAGTATTTTATAAATTTTATTGATGAGTGAACAAGATATTTTTATGTTTTTTTTCTAAATGGTAAGGATAAAGAAATAGATGTATTTATGCAATATAAAACAAAAGCTGAAAATTAGTTGGATAAAAAAATTAAAATAATAAGAAGTGATAGGGGTGGAGAATATGAATCTTCTTTTGCAAAGATATTTGTAGAAAATAGATTTGTCCGTCAAACTACTGTCTGGTATTCACCTCATTCACATGGGATTGCAGAAAGAAAAAATCAAATATTAAAGAAAATAATGAATTGTCTTACTCATAAATTTGGGTTTATCGCAAAACTTATAGGGAAAGCTATCCTTACAGCTCACCAAATACTCAATAGAGTGCTTCATAGTAAGACACATTCAATTTGATATGAAAAATAGAAAGAAAGAAAACCTAAATTGAAATATTTCAAAGTGTGAGGGTGTCTAGTGAAATTCCAATTTCCTATGCCTAAAAGGTAAAAATGGGACCTAAGGTTGTGGACTGCATGTTCATTGGATATGCTAAAACATGTAAAGCATGTTGATTTTTGGTTCATAAATTCGAACATCCAGATATCAATGAAAATACGGTAATTGAATCAGATAATGTTGTGTTCTTTGAACAAATTTATCCATATAAAATTAGACATGAGCAGTCTAGCGGAGGGTCTAAATGACCTCAAGATGAACCAAGCAAGAATGAGTTTAATGATGAGAATTCAAGGCGTAGTACATATCAAAGAACTTCAACTTCCTTTGGATCAAATTCTGTGACATTTTTTCTTAAAAATGAGCCTCAAACGTTTAAAAAAGCGATGTCGTCTTCGGACGCATTCTTTTGGAAAGAGGCAGTCAATAGTAAGATTGATTCAATCTTGAGCAATCATATTTGGGAGTTGTTTGGTGTTCCTCTAGGAAATAAACCTTTTGATTCTAAATGGGTCTTCAAAAGGAAAATAAAAGTTGATGGTATTATTAACAAATATAGGGCAAGACTTGTAGTGAAAGGCTTTCAGCAAAAAAAGAAGGCCTTGATAATTTTGATACATACTCGTCTGCAACAAGTATAACATCCATTCATATGTTTTTTTTCCTTAGAAATGGTATATGGTCTTGAAATCCATCAAATGAATATGAAAACAAAATTCCTAAATGGAGACTGGAGGAAGAAATTTACATGAAACAAGCTAAGGGTTTTGTTGTTCCTGATAAAGAAAAGAAAGTGTGCAAACTTGTTAAGTCACTTTATGGACTAAACCAAGCTCACAAATAGTGGCATGAAAAGTTTGACCAAACCACATTGGGAAACGACTTTAAGATAAATGAATGTGATAAATGTGTTTACATTAAAGACACTCTAAACCAAAAGGCAATTGTTTGTTTGTATGTGGATGATAATTTGATCATCAGTAGAGACATTTCTGATATAAATACTATGAAATGAATGCTTGAGGGAAAGTTTAAGAAGAAAGACCTAGGAGTGGCGGATGTGATCTTAGGGATATAAATCAATAAAACTCCACAAGGGTTTGTATTATCGTAGTCTCATTGTATTGAAAATGTACTTGACAAATTCAAGTATTTGGATTTTGATGTTTCCAAGACTTCATTAGACGTGAGCTTTGCACTTTAAAAGAAAGAAGGTGAAAGTGACTCACAGTTGGACTACACAAGAGTATTGGAAATTTTGATGTATATCATGAATTGTACGCGACCATATATAATATGTGTTATTAGTAAATTGAGTCGGTCCACGAGTAATCCCATTTAAACTTATCGGATGGCAACGAAAAGAGTTTTAGGGTATCTAAAACATACTCAAGACTATGCTTTGCATTATAATAAATATCTAGTGGTAATTGAAGGATATAGTGATGAAAATTTGATCACCGGATTGAATGAAGTGAAATCTACGAGTAGATATGTATTTACTTTAGATGGAGATTCATGAAAATCATCCAAATAGACATGTATTGTCCACTCTATAATGAAATTTAAATTTATCGCGTTAGATAAAGCTGGTGAAGAAGATGAATGGCTCTAAAACTTTTTGAAAGATATTCCTTATTGGCCCAAACCTTTGTCACAAGGTTGTATACACTGCGATAGTCAAATGGTGCTAAGTAGGACAGAGGACATGATGTATAACGATAAATCTCGTTATATAAGACGGAGACATAATACCGTTAAAGAACTACTCTCTAGAGGAATTATCATTGTTGACTATGTGAAGTCAAAGGATAATGTGTCGGATCCACTTATAAAAAAAGCCTATTTAGAGAGGGAGTTGATAGATCATCGAAGGTAATGGGTGTACAGCATAGGATAAGTCAGCATGGCAGTAACTCTTCATGAAGCAACACCTTGATGGCTATAAATAGCTGAATTTTTCCTTAGGTATAGATATGAAATTTTAAAGAAAAAAGCTATTCTTTCTTGAAAAAACTCTAGTATGATTTGCTCATGTTGAGTGTGTTCATAGTTTGACAGAATTTGAGGTACCGCTATTCTATCAAAGTTATTCATTTTGTCATGAAAAGATATATTTCATTACCTCGAGTACTT
>NW_025880992.1:0-1463 GCF_002878395.1 Capsicum annuum
AAAAATGGGATTTTACTTTATGTTCAGGACCCTCCTGGAAAATGGTACAACGCTTTCAAAAATAAAATACTACTTTATTATAATTCTTGTTTGGGATAATTTTTGTTCTAGTTTTAATTTTGGGTTTCAGGAGCCCGCCTGAAGAACAGGGTGATGAAATAGCAAGTCAGGAGCCCGCCTGAAGAACAGGGTGATGAAATAGCGAGTCAGGAGCCCGCCTGAAGAACAGGGTGATGAAATAGCAAATCAGGAGCCCGTTTAAAGAACAGGGTGACAAAATAACAAGTCTGGAGCCCGCCTGGAGAATATGGTGAAGAAACGAAAAGTCAAGCAACAAAGCGAAGCAATTGAAAGCCAAGCAACAAGTTGGAAGAAAATTGCATGTCAGGAGCCCGCCTGAAGAATAGGGTGATGAAAGTCGAGTCAAGAGCCAACAGAATCTGTTAGATTGGATTTTGTAATTTCGTTTATGTTTTAACTTGCAATCTTCATTTTTGATGTAATGACAGATCCTCGGATCGGAACCTCGATGGAACCTCACTCGACTCTCCAACTCGGTATAGTCCACTTCTCTTTCAATCCTCTGAAATACCCATGACTTGATTCTCTCATAATTTGGGTAGGAAGGATGTCTTAAGTCAAGACCCGATTGTCCTTCTTCCTTCTGTTTCTTTCTTTGAATAATGATCGGGTCAAAATTTGGTCTCGCTGTCTACTTCTTTGCCTGAAAACACTTCGTGTTTACATCCAAAGGGGGCATGATGTAGACACCTAATTTCGTCCCTCCCCAATGTCGTTTTTACCCATTTTATTTTTATCCTACCGTGTACCCTCACCCACGATATTATACCCTCACAAAATATAAAAAAATATATAACAAAATCCCTAACAAAACCAATCCTAACTAATTCTATCTTATCCTAACAACCTACTCAATCAAAATAAACCACCTCCCTACCCCTAGCTAACCCTACCTCACGTCACACCCCCCCCTTATTTTTTCTTGTCCAAAAAGAAAAGGACCAGGAAGGGCAAAATACATATATAGACACAGATACACACATACAGAAGGGAGAACATTTTTTTTGGCATTAACAGTAACAAAAAAGAGGCACGATCAAAAACCAAAAAAAGAGCTGCATCAGCTAGCTCTCTCTCGATCTCCTTCTCTCTCCTTCTCCGGCGAGACGCCGCCGTCACTTCAACCACAATGACGACGTTCATCCCACCATCACCATAATTATCTCCACTCTCTCTCTACTCTCTCTCTCTTTCCAAAAACTGAAAGGAGAAGCAGAGCCGCCTCTCCGTTCGACCAACGACGGTGGCAATAATGCCGTCAAACCACCGCCAGCTTCCTTCGTTCTCCCCTCCAGCGCCGCCAGCAGTCGCTGCTCCAGCCGTAGCTCACCCCACCGGCGAACCTAATCGACGGAACCGCCGTCAAACCACCGCCAGCTTCC
>NW_025880993.1:0-1781 GCF_002878395.1 Capsicum annuum
GAGATGCTTAGAGGAGAGAGGGGATTCAGTGGCGTACATCAGATCTATTAAGGATATGTACGATAGAGGGAAGGCACGGGTGAGAACGACGAGAGGGGACTCATATCATTTTTCAGTCGAGACAGAGTTGCATCAGGGTTTGACTCTTAGTCTGTTCCTATTTATGTTAGTTATGGATGTGTAGACGCGGAGTATTCAAGGGGAGGTGCTTTGGTGTATATTATTTGCAGACGATGTAGTGTCGATTGATGAGATGCGCGGGGGGGAAGGGGGGAATAAAAAATTAGAGGTTTGGAGGCAGACCCTTGAATCTAAGGGGTTCAGGTTGAGTAGGTCCAAGACGGAGTATATGGAGTGCAAGTTTAGTGACTTGAGGCAAGAGGACGATATGGTGGTGAGGTTGGATTCCCAGGATGCTTGTAAAAGGGATAGTTTTAAGTATCTTGGGTCTATGATTCAGGGGAATGGCAAGATTGGTGAGGATGTCTCTAACCGTATTGGAGCAGGTTGGATGAAGTACAGGCTCGCCTCGGGAGTGTTGTGTGATAAGAATGTGCCACTTAAGCTTAAAGGAAAATTCTACAGAGTGGCAGTCCATCCATCTATGCTATATGGAGTAGATTGTTGGCCAGTCAAGAACTCCCATATTCAAAAGATAAAGGTGGTGAAAATGAGAATGTTGCGTTGAATGTGTGGACTTACTAGAGGAGATAGATTTAGGAATGAGACTATCCGGGAGAAGGTGGGAGTGTCTTCAGTGGAGGACAAGATGCGGGAAAGAAGATTGAGATGGTTTGGGCATGTGATGTGGAGGGGCACGAATGCCCCAGTTCGTAGGTGCGAGAGGCTTGCGTTGGATGACTTTAGGAGGAGGAGAGGTAGGCCGAAGAAGTACTGGAGGAAAGTGATTATACATGACATGGAGCAGCTTCAACTTACTGAGGAAATGAACTTATATAGGAAGGTGTGGAGGTCGCGAATAAAGGTAGAAGTCTAGGATGTCCGCATAGGTTGTAGCAAGTAGTTAGAAGAGCTCATGTATAGTTGGGTTAGTAATTCTAGGATTGTGTCCATAGGTAGGAGCCCCTAGTCAGGAGGGTCTGGGTGTGGCGGGTGTCTCTGGTTAGTGAGTGTATGTTACAACTAGGTTGGGGTCGTATTCTAGATGTCCTATGTCTTATCTCTTATTTCATATTGCGCTTATTTATCTTATTTCGTATTGCTCTGATCGCTATTTTATTATGTATTATTCCTTTTCATGTTATACCATCCATCATGCTCCATATTTCATTACGCTACTGTTTACTATTCTCTACTTTGGGCTGGGGGTCTATCGAAAACAGTCTCTGTATTTTTTTGGAGGTAGCGGTATGAACTGTGTACATTTTACCCTCCCCAGAACCCACTTTGTGGGAATACACTGGGTTTTTTGTTGTTGTTGTTGCAAATTTTTTACAAGTAATTGCCCATAAATAAATCAAGTAAATCCATAGGATAAGACATAAAAATTTAGAAAAAAAATTATTATTGTTAATTTAGTTTCTTTACTTGTTTTGTGATCATTATATTTATATTTTATTTTATTATAGAATTAAATGCTAATTTATACCCGTACTTCATTCTAAATCCATCAAAAGCAAAGAATAATTTATTGAGTAATATTTTTAAAATCCATTTATAATAGTACTGAAGAAGGTATCATTTTGTTAATATTTCTTAAAAAAAATTATTTGTTTCAAGATTACATATTTTTTCTTTCCTTCAGAAAAGGGGATATTATT
>NW_025880994.1:0-4889 GCF_002878395.1 Capsicum annuum
ATGGTGGTTGTAGAGGTGGTGACGCCGGTGACAGTGGAGGTGATCGTGTCCGAAGAATGTGTGGAAGTTGATGATGCGTTAGTGGTTGTTAATGATGCGTGGAAGTTGATGATGTGTTAGTGGTTATTAGCGGTAGTGCTAGTTGTGATACATGAGTTAGTTGGTAGTAGGGATCGACCGGTAGCAGTTGGTGGTGGCGGCGTTGGCGGTAGGGGTGTTCATGGGTCGATATGGATCGGTTATTGGTCAAAACCATAACCAAACCAACTTAATAGGTTTTTAAATTTCTAAAACCAAACCAAACCAAACAAAAAAATAACAATCGATTTGGTTCTTGTCGGTTTAGTTCGGTTTGATTCGGGCTTTTTGGTTTATAAATTTAGTTAATGATAAAATTTAAAAATTTTAAAAAACAAATCCAATCTAACATATGAGATGTCAACCGAGTGTTGTATCTCAATCTTGAAACTACGATGTCAACTGAGTGTTATACTTCGGCAAAGCCATGATAACACCATATGAATGCTTTAAAAAAAAAAATTAAAAATTATATTTAACAGAATGATATGACAAACCCCCAAAAGGTGAACACATAAACTTCTTGCTCAACAAGGTTCAAAAGAAAGTTAAAATTAGTGATTGTGTATAGTATACTGTAAATTTCAATATACAACAAGATATTATTTTCACAATTAGTATCATTTGTCATTCAAAATATGAAATTCATTTAGAATCTCATAATGTATTGTCAACTAGATGAAGACATATGACTGAATGTGTTATGACTAAAGTTAAATCATGATTAAAATATAAAATGTAATAAATATTTAGATTACATTTATGAAAAACATATAAATAATTATAATATATATGTATATCGGTTCGGTTTGTTTATTTTGTCGGTTATTTTAGACTAAAACCAAACCAAACCAAACCAAACCTAACCAAATATAGGTTTTTTTAATCAGTTTGGTTTGGATCGCGGTTCAGTTTGGTTAAAAACCAAACCGTGAACACCCCTAGTTGGCGGTGGATATAACTAGAATAATAGAAGTGGTAGGTGTGGTAGCGGCTGACAGTGTAGTTGGTAGTGATGGTAGCAGTGGTTGGTGGTGGTGACAGGTGATTCTGGATAGAGTGGTGGTGAATTTTATCTACACAAGAATATCTGTAAATGATATTTAGACTTGGTTCACATCTGAATGATTAAGACCTACTCAGACCTCTTAAGAGCTAAAATCCTAATAAAAACAAATGCACTTAACGGTTTGAGGTCTGAACAGGTTCATAAATCCAATAAGTGCAAGCAAATGAGGCCTGAAAGTAGTTTGTCTGGTCAAGTTTCGACCATTTTTTGTCCATTTGTACCACACCCCAATTTTGATTTCACTTCGGATGATATCGTGCAACTTAAAACCCAATTCAAAATATATTGTGTTGTCAACCATATAAATTGGACTAAATAAACTTAGTGCCAGAATTCGCCTCTGAAGAGGTAGTTGAGATGTAATGAAAGTAAAGGCATAGAAAAGATTAGCCTCGGAAAAAATGCCTGAGAGCATCTCTGTTTCTCTACATAAAGTTGCATCTCCCTCACTATGATTTTTTGGGCCGTAATACACACTTGCGACTAACTAAACGATATATTGTTTCATCCTCTGCCCTTTCTGAAAAGAATTGAAGTTCAATGATCAAATGTTATTAGCATTTATCTCCTTGCTTGATGAAAGAGGGAGTTTACCTGGTATCCTAGCATGGTAATGATCCTGTTCGTACTCTTATTCAATGATTGAATTTGGTAATGTTTTCTTGAGTTAGACTCTTGCTATGGTATGGTGAGAGTCATACATAAACACAGATGCTGAAAAGCTTTTCTTTTTCCCTTGTAAGATAAAGATGTCAAATTCTATCTTTAAAGTTTGTATTACTGTTTGTGTGCATAAATGATTCTTATTAAGTAAATATAATGAAAGTGTTGTTAACAGAGATGCTATCCATTTTTATTTATTCACTTTTTTTCTATTATCCAAACAGGGGTGCTTGATTTTTCCTTCAATTTAACCTGATCAGTGCAATTAAGTTTATATGTCAAGTGCCTTGTGATATTGTAGATGACTTTGAACAAGTGGAGAAATATTGGTATTCATGAAAGAAATTTCATCCCCATCACTCTGCTTGTAATTTATAGACTTTATGGTAACTCAAATGCATGGACAAGGCTCCATTTGGTATCCTATTTTTGTTACTGTTAAGCATTCTGAATTTGTGTTACTTGTATGTTGCTTCAGTATCTTGATGACAAGTCACAAATAAAAGATGCAGTTAGGATGGCCAAGGTAATCACCACTCTTCATTTTAACCCTGTTGTGCTTCGGTTAGTACCTAATATTTTGGCTGAGCCGTCTCTACTTTCAGATTGGATTGACATCAGCCTGGACGCTTGATGAATTTAAGGTTGCAATCGCCAAGTATATTAGCTCTCCACCAATGTTAGATACCAACTTAAAGGTCTAATTATGGCTAATCACTGTATACTGTTTCACATCGACCCATGTTGAATTGAATGTTGTGAAAATTGAAGTATCCCATTCACTAAATGGATTTTTATGTATTTGTCCCTTTTTTGTCTTTGGGACAGGTCCTGCATAAGATGAGTGGATTGAGTGCAAAAGCATAAGTAGTACTTCCATGTTATGTTTCACCGGAAGTCGGTCAGTTTGTGATTGCTAAATTGGCAACTCGTAGGTAGTCAACTGTGGTTAGTGGCATTTTCCTTTAGTATCAACCATAACCTATCCCATATTAAATTTGGATCTTCTTGTAATGGAGTTAATAGAAGAGTAGTGTGTCGGTTAGCAAGTAAGCCTGAAACCTTCAAGAATAAAGACGAGGACCACATTGATCAAATATTTGGTGTTAGCTTTTGCTTCCAATTCTTCAGTTTTGGTACCATTTTCCTTAGTTTTTATTTCCTGGATGGCGGTGTTTAATATTACACGTACTGTACATATCTTAAGTTGCTTAATTCAAAGCAATTTGCCTTGTAGTTTTCTGTTTTTTACGGTTAGTGGATAAGAGTTTTACTCTACGAAACTGGTTAAACAGCATAACTGGATGATATCAACGATCATTTGCTATTTTTGTAATGAGGATATTCTTCATATATCATTTGGATTTTAGAGGTTATTTATGGTCATGGCGTATAATATATGTATGTGGGAAGAGGGAATTGCAAGGGGTATCTTGTCGAAGAATTATGCTTAGACGGTTGGGTCTCTTAAGGCTTTTAGTTTACTTTCAATATCTCAAAACTTTTGTAAAGCATTTTATCAAAGATTATAATGTGAGGAGTTACTCCAACAGATGGTAATAATACTCATTCATTATATCCCCCTTGCCTTCCAAACGAAGGAATAAGAGGACATACATGGATTATACTGAATCTTATTCCATGCTTCCTTTCTAAACTTTATGTTCTAAGCCTTTGGGCTTGCCAGGTCATTGAGTATTGAATGTGCATATTTCATCTGCATCGTTTGTCTTTTAGGTAGTTACTGGAAAGGGCCAGGGAGATAGAAGAAAAAGAAGCTAAAAAGTGTAAATGTCTAGCAGATGAGTTCTATGAACCTCTTCATGCATCAAAGGTATAGTAAACAGTTTACAATCTTTCACGTTGCAATGGATGGGATCCCATGATATTTCCTTTAAACCATAATCTATTTGTTTGCTGTGGTTGCAGGAAATTACTGCATCATCAAAATGGGAGGACTGCGAATCCCTCTTTGGAGATAGGCAAGTAGCTTCTTTTGCTTTTATTGATCTAGAATTAGTTACACGAATGCAAGGACCATTGGAGAATGATAATTGATATTATTTTCAAGGACCAACTCCTTCAATATTCTAAACTCAGTAATGATTTGTTGTTTTATATTCCTCAACATTTAGGTAGGCTATTTCTTTATAGTATTAGCATGAATTAGCATTTCGCTAAGTGATTTTTAATGTTGAATTTATCCCTCAAGAAATTGGTTGATGTCAATTATTAGTTGTTCTAACACTGGGCGTTTAATAGCTCTAGCAGTTAGTTTTTAAATTTCTGACCTTTGTGATTGTTTTAGTTTTTTAATTTCTGGCATTTGTTATTGTTTCAAGGTTCTGATGAAGTATGCTGCTAAATCTCTAGTTTCAATTTGTCTAGCCTCTTTGGCTATAAAATGAAATGCTCTGGATTTTTACTTTTTTATTCATAATCTCACGATTATCATTATGTCGTAACATTGAATGTGAATTTCTTTGCTGTTATTATTTTACAGAATAATGGGTGATGAGGGATTGCTGCTTGAAATATCTGACAAATTTGTTAATGAACTAAAAGAGAAGGAGCACAAGCGTCAAGAGGATAAGGTACTTGAATTACTACAAACCCTTATTCTTCTGCTACTTCCGGGTGGGGGTAGTAGAAGTGTGGATGTGATTGTGGTTGATATGGGTTGTCTTCTATTTTTTTTTTTTCTTAAAGCCTAGACTCACCCTATTTGAACCATAAAATTTTACGGAACTCTTTTTCAAGGCAAACTTATTGTGGCTGAAACTACGTTTGTGGGACTGCATTCTAAGGCTGGTTGGGCATTGATATTCTAGCCACTTCATGTGAATTTCATTCTGAACTAACATGTCAAACTGTGTAGTACACCCAAATCCAATTACAAGTTGGCCTTCCAAACAGGCACAAAGTTTTCTCTCGTAATTTCTCTTTTCACAACCTGTATGAGTATAAAATAATGAACCTTTCATGTTCCCTTAGTTGTATTGAGTGTGAGGCAATTTTGGTTTACAAATACAATGTTTTTAAAGATGTTTGGGCATACTACATGTCACGACCCGAACCA
>NW_025880995.1:0-1291 GCF_002878395.1 Capsicum annuum
GCGATGATTTCAAGGTTTCGGGAAAAATCTTGGAACAAATCAATGACAAACTTTCTAAGTTTAAAATCTCTGAGAAAGCTGAGTCCAGTAACCAGAAAGCTGAGTCCAGCAACCCAAAAAACTCTCTTTCTAAACTTTCCAGTGATCGTTTTTCTACTAGGAAAAATTATTACAAGAAACCTTCTCCCCCAGACGTTCAGTTTGAAGAAAATCCCGACCTTTTGACCTCCAACCATGATGGTCGAGGAATAACAGAATGGAATGTTGACGGTTTGGCTTTGATACCAGAAAACGGATCGTGAGTATAATCTTCAAAATTTATAACGAAACAATATGTAAAGTGAAAGAAATAATTAAAACTTACAAGTTTATTGAAACTTCAAAGAAAACATTACAGAATTAGTTTACAAGAGATTGGGCATAGAGAATTTTAAAGTAGGTAAATTATCTGATGCCTTCTCCTAGATTACAAGCTGCCTTATATAGACAGAAAAGAGTTAGATTATACATCTTATGTATACACTTGTAAGGCTCAGATTTAATCTTCTTAAAGTAATTTAGAAGTGGAAATGCTTTTTAGAAAAGCAGATGAGCTGTCTTTGCTTTTAGAAAAGTAGATGGGCTGTCTCCTTTAATAAAGCTGACAGATTCCTTTATCCCTTAATAAAGCTGGGTGATTGTCGGTAGGGTCTGGTAGATTCCCACTAGGAATAGTAGAATGCCCTTTCAAAAAATAATTCCGGTTCTTTGAACCTCTATCTTTTGAAGGGGTCGTTTCTCTGTTCTTAGTAGGGGTCCATGTAGGCCCTGGCAATTCCTTTGGGATTTAGCATATCCCCATTGTTGTCACTGCTGCCAGTGGAAGAGGCTTCTTCTAGAAGTTGTAGGACTTCATCATTGTTGGTGTCTTGGCTTTCTATATCGTGCAAAGCCTTTTTCAATCTTTCTTTGAGCGCCTGTTTATTCTGTGAGACGCCTGCTGAAGATGCTGGTGTTCTCCCCTTGTCAGGAGTTTTAGGAGCTACTGGCTTGGGAGTCCAGCCTTTAACCTTTATCTCTTTAGACAGATATATAATTCGGTCTTGTTCTCCTTTGGCAAAATTCCAGGAGATGATATAAGATACTCGCTTCTTAATAAAGAATTTACACATTTGAATGTGCTCTGGAAGGGTTAAGCATCCTTCATTTGCGCAGAATTCTGCGAGACGGCTAAGAAACTGTTGGGGAAGAATTTCCTTGATTCCTCCGAAGCATCCCCACCACTCATAAAACCATCTAGGTATGATGGTAT
>NW_025880996.1:0-1006 GCF_002878395.1 Capsicum annuum
ATAGCCTCAATTAGGATTAGGTTTAAACTATTTAATAAATAGCCTATAGATAAAGACTTTAGTCAATTGTATTTAATTTTTGACTTAATTAAAGATTAACCGGCCAATTGTATTGCAATTGTAGCCAAATCAACTTCAATTAAATCTAGTTTAATACATTGACCAAATTGAGTCAAGATTGAAAATGAATTTAGCAACTAGCTTAATCCTGAGCTTCTTTGATTTGATAAAATTAAGTAAGCGTTTTTCCGAATAAGCCATTTTTGAAATAGATCATTTTCAAATCAAGATTTCAATTAGTGTGCTTAGTTTCAAAATAATTTTTAATTAAAATCCAATATTCCATAGAGTAAACATTTAAGTAATCCAATTGTATAATATCGCATAATTGAGCATGATAATATATAATTGCTACCTAAGGTGACAAAATCACGTACAAATATACCTTTCAAAACTCTTATTCGGAGAAAATAAATATCTTGATTTTATTAAAAATTAAAGAAACTCAGGATTAAGTTTAGTCGCGGAGGGCAAAAATTAGGTGTCAACAACTGCCCCCTCCCTTTGGGTAGGATGGATGCAAGTAATCCTGGGCAAAGGGAGGTTGACGTTCCTAATTTTTGTCCGACCACAAATTTGTGTCTAAGAGGTTGTTTTTTCGCACGAGTTTCATGGAGTTATGCCCGAACCTCGGTATCAGGTTTCCTACATATCTCAGGTTTTATGAGAATTCAGGCCATTTGTAGTTCATAAAGCTTGATTTTAAGCGTGATTTTCAAAAAATTTACAAGTTATCTCGATTTTAGAGTTTTTGATAAAATCGAGAAATTGGGGAATAGAGGGATTAGGGGGGAGGTTGGAATGCAGTTGAGTTTTCTACATAGATCCCAGTCTACATATCCCCGATGTTGACACCTAATTTTTGCCCTCCACGACTAAATTAAATCCTGAGTTTCTTCAGTTTTTAATAAACCAAAATAATTATTTCATTCAAATAAAAAAAAAA
>NW_025880996.1:1106-3371 GCF_002878395.1 Capsicum annuum
TTTTTCGTACGTGATTTTGTCATTTTAAGTAGCGATTATATACTATCGTGTTTAGTTATATGAGATTATATAATTTGTTACTTAAATATTTATTTTACAAAATATCAGATTTAATTAAGGCTTATTTTGAAAATAAATTCAAATGATTAAAATCTTAATTTAAATATAATTTATTCTCAGAAATAATTTATTTGGATAAATATGCATTCATTTTATTAAATCAAGAAGCTCGGGATAAAAAAAAGGTACTAATTCATATCGAATTTTAATTTAATTTATCCAATCTATTAGATTTGATCATAATTGAAAATTGATCATAATTGCAATGCAATTCGTCAATTAATTTTTAATTTGATCAAAATAAATAAATATGGATAAATTTTTAAATTCCGATTGGGGTTATATTTTAAATAACCCCAAAATTCTCAAGAACTCTCATAACTTTTACCCAATTCCCACCAAAAAATAAATTCAAATTGTACTATTCCCCCCAACTTTGTCCTTTTCCAATTTTGAAATTCAAAGATTGTACTACATTGTACTATTTCCCCCCATATTATCTTCCACCTCACCTTATCTTTAATTTTTATATTCCAAAAACCCCCCTAAATGTTTTTTCTCCCACAATGATAGATGACAAGAAATAAATCTCTATCCTTTCCTATAGATACTTTTCTCCCACATTGATGGAAAAAGAAAAAAAAAATACTCCATTCTCTCCTATAAATACTACCACTACTTTGGTAGAGAGAGGAGAAGAAAAGGAAGAAAAAATAAAAGAGGCTAGAAAAGTGAAAAAATCCTTTTGAGCAAAATAGTTATTTTTATTTAATAAAAATTTTTGTTTCACAGAGTTGGTCGACTACTCAAATTTTTTGAGTTGTCGCGATGTTTTTCGGTGATAGTTGATTTCGACGAAACTCGTAGTCTCATTTTGCTGCCCCCCAAAAGGTAAACACACCTTTTTTTTATTTTAGTTTTTATTATTGTTTTCTTTTTCATCTTTTCTTCTTCTTCGTGGTTCGTAGATATAATCTTATTTGTTGGGATTGTATGTTGTAGATGGCCTTGTGGTATT
This sequence comes from Capsicum annuum, assembly GCF_002878395.1. Lineage (NCBI taxonomy): Eukaryota > Viridiplantae > Streptophyta > Magnoliopsida > Solanales > Solanaceae > Capsicum > Capsicum annuum. The sequence goes on from NW_025880996.1 coordinate 2,185, forward strand.
GATATTCTAATTATTGTCATGTTCATGATATAAAAATGAGCTAGCAATAATTGTATGTGCCTTTTTTGACTTTATTCTCTGATTATTTTGGATAAAGTTTCAATCTTTGCTTAAAAGATGTATTTATGCTTTTTTTAAACTCATTGTTGTTGGATACATTTGTTTTTAGTATGTAAAGTTATTTTCTTTATGTTTAGAAAAATAGTTAATGTTGAATGTTTTACCTTTTCATCTTATTCTTTGATTATTTGAATAAAGTTTAGATCTTTACTTGAAAACGATACCCATGTCTTGTTTAAACTTATTGTTGGTAGATATATTTGTTTTTAACATGTAAAGTTATTTCTTTTATGTTGAAAAGAATAGATAATATTGATTGTTTCTCTTTTTTTACTTTATTCTTTGATTATTTTGGATAAAGTTTAGAACTTTACTTGAAAAAAACAATACCCATGTCTTGTTTAAATTTATTGTTGGCCGATATATTTATTTTAGCATGTAAAGTTGTTTTTTTTTTTTTTTTATGTTGAAAAAATAGTTACTATTGTTTATTTAAAGAGTAATTGATTAAATAAAAAATTTGTCATTTGCTTGTTAATTATTTTAAGGGATCTCCAAAATCTTCGTATAAGAGATGAAGTGATAGCTTTATTTTTTCATCCACGATGTTTATTTTTTTTCTTTTTTTTTCTCATGTTTTTAAATTTGTCAAAATGATGAGAAAGTTTGGATTTTTGTGGCTAAATAGAATTATTTAGATATTTCTGAGTCATGCATAGTATGATTGTTAAACGATATTTCACTTTTAGAAATGCTAAACTTTTATTCTTATGTTCTTACTCCGGATTGTTAGATGTGCTCTTTGTGTGTGTAAAGACTTGATTCATGTCTCTCTTTTATTCATAATGTCAAAAGAGAATCAACGATGTCTTAGAAATATAAACCATAGGTCGTTATGCGTTTTTTCATAAAATGTTGATTGTGATTTAGATGTATGAATTTTCGTTAATGTCGCCTTAATTGAGATTTAGGATTCTCTTGCTTGAAAAGTTAAGCTTTATTTTCTTTTGTTATATGGATTAGTATCTATGTTTGTTCAATTTTAGAAGTCATGAGTATTTTCCTTGTTTCCTCATTCCTTTACTTTCGTAAGCTTACGTTGTTTGTTTCTTGTATTAATTCATTGA
>NW_025880997.1:0-1344 GCF_002878395.1 Capsicum annuum
AAATCGAGATCCTTTCTACGAACATCTGTATAGGACTTCTGTCAGCTATGAGCAGCCCGGAGTCTCTCTCTGATCAACTGAACTTTCTCTATGGTGTCGAATACTAAGTTAGGACCTATGATTGAGGCCACACTAACTTTGAACCAACCAATTGGAGATCTACATCTCCTACCATAGAGAGCTTCGAATAGAGCCATCTGAATACTAGAATGATAGCTATTGTTGTATGCAAACTCAATCAAAGCCAAGTGGTTGTCCCAACTTCTCTTGAAGTCAATTTGCATACGCCCTTAGCATATCTTCAAGAGTCTGAATAGTCCTCTCAGCTTGACCATCTGTTTGAGGATAAAATGCTGTGATGAGATGGACTTGGGTATCGAGACCCTTTTAGAATGCTTTCCAAAAGTGAGAAGTGAACTGAGTACCTTTTTCTGAGATCATAGATAGTGAAACACCGTGTAACCTGACTAACTCCCTGATATAGAGTTTGGCATAATCCTCAGCGGAATAAGAAGTACGAACAGGAAGGAAATGAGCTGACTTGGTCATTCCATCTATTATGACCCAGACTGAATCATACTGATGACGAGTTCTAGGCAAACTCGTCCCAAAGTCCATGTTAACTTTTTCCCACTTCCAAGTAGGAATGGTGAACTCTTGTATGGAACCACTAGGTTTCTATTGCTCTATCTTAACCTGCTGACATGTAGAGCACTTAGCCACAAACTCTGAAATATCTCTCTTCATCCCACTTCACCAATAGATCTCCCGCATGTCACGGTACATCTTAGTGGGCCCTGGATGAATAGAGTATCGCGCACCATGTGCTTCTGCAAGTATTCGCTGCCTCAATTCATCTACACCTAGAACACATAGATGACCTTGAAAATGAAGAACACCATGTCCCCCCTTGGGATAAAACCTCAACTTTCTGATTTTGAACTGACTTTTTGAGCTTGACAAGGCTAGGATCCCTGTCTTGTTTCTCTTTCACCTCGGAAAATAGAGATGACTCTGAACTACTATGAACATATACACTACCCTCTGAAGAATCGACTAAGCGAACGCCTAGTCTGGCAAGCTGATGGATCTCCTAAGCCATATTTTTCTTGCTATCCTCAATGTGAGAAATACTACCCATGGAGAGTCCACTGAGAGCATCGGCCACAACATTGGCCTTGCCCGGATGATAAAGAATACTCATGTCATAATCCTTCAAGAGCTCTAACCATATTCTCTAGAAAAGATTGAGATCTTTCTGGGAAAAGACATACTGGAGGCTTTTATGGTCTGTGAAGACATCTACATGAACTCCATAGAGATAATGCCTCTAAATCTTTAAGG